>NC_057399.1:41009733-41293606 GCF_019320065.1 Cervus canadensis | reverse complement strand
AATTCTTCGACACTCAGTTTTCTTTATATTCCAACTCTCACATCCATACAAGACCACCGGAAAAACCATAGTCTTGACCAGACAGACCTTTGTTGGCAAAGTAATGTCTCTGCTTTTTAACATGCTGTCTAGGTTGATCATTCCTTGCAAGGAGCAAGAGTCTTTTAATTTCATGGCTTTTAATTTCTGCAGTGATTTTGGAGCCCAAAAGAATTCTACATAATTGCCAATTGAATTCTACATAATTACCTATTGAAATACATTTTTTCAATTACTGATTGAAACACATCCCATGCATAAGAACACATGAATTTAGTTACTGTTGTCCTAATGGTCCAGGAGCGAGCAAGGAGAATGAAGACAGAACACGAAATCTGGTGCAATGGGTCAGGGGACCTGGAGCCTCTGTTGGACTGACATGCAGAGTCCATTCTGAGTCCAGCTTTTCTTCCTAATTGCTGACTACAGGACTTTCTCAGATCTTATCTTTCTCAAGACACATGCTGTGTTGATCACCTACTCCTAAATGTCCTATACTGACATAGTCCAGATCTCCTTGTGTTTACCCCAGGCCGATCCCTTCTAGGCTAGTCTTAGGAACAATTAGCAAGTATGCAGTATTCACGCCTGGTGCCAACCCGGTGTTCCAAGGTCCATGCCGTCATGATCCCAGTCATACTCTCTTCTGGATCTGGCCTTGGGGTTTGTAACAAGGCAATTATTCTTAAGAAAAACATGAAAGATAATCACTAACATAATTTCTTAATATATGCTGTTTTACCAGGTGCTATTTCTGTGAAATTTCTCATGGCTGTGAAAGTACATTATTAGGAATTCCCACTACAAGTTAGGTCCCAGAAACCTAGCAAAAGCGAAAACATATTAAACACTTTGGCCTCCAGCACATCCTTTAAATCAGAAAGACTGGTAAGGCATTTCAACTCAAGGGTAATTTTACACTGTCAGAAATTCTTTTTAGTGTATACAAATAGCACCCCCTACTGGACCTATCTTTTTTTACAGTCCAACACTCCAGATCTTTCAATACACCCCGCTGTAGGAGCTGCTTAAAGAACTGAAATGAGTGCAGAAGTTCTGCCATTTACTAGCTGTGTAAACCTGAGCAAGTAATGCACTTTTCTGAAGCTACAGTTTTCTTTCCTACTGCGTGAAAGTTATAACATCCTACCTCGTAGAGTCTCGTAAGGATTAAATAGTGTAATCCACCAACTCCAGAAAGAATGAAGAGATGGAATCAAAGCAAAAACAACACCCAGTTGTGGATGTGACTGGTGATAGAAGCAAAGTCTGATGCTGTAAAGAGCAATATTGCATAGGAACCTGGAATGTCAGGTCCATGAATTAAGGCAAACGGTAAGTGGTCAAACAGGAGATGGCAAGAGTGAACGTCAACATTTTAGGAATCAGCGAACTAAAATGGACTGGAATAGGTGAATTTAACTCAGATGACCATTATATCTACTACCATGGGCAAGAATTCCTTAAAAGAAATGGAGTAGCCATCACAGTCAACAAAAGAGTCCGAAATGCAGTATTTGAATGCAATCTCAAAAACAACAGAATGATCTCTGTTCGTTTCCAAGGCAAACCTGGAGTAACAGGCAAATTTGGCCTTGGAGTACAGAATGAAGCAGGGCAAAGGCTAACAGAGTTTTACCAAGAAAACGCACTGATCACAGCAAACACCCTCTTCCAACAACACAAGACAAGACTCTATACATGGGCATCACCAGATGGTCAACACTGAAATCAGATTGATTATATTCTTTGCAGCCAAAGATGGAAAAGCTCTATACAGTCAGCAAAAACAAGACCAGGAGCTGACTATGGCTCAGATCATGAACTCCTTACTGCCAAATTCAGACTTAAATTGAGGAAAGTAGGGAAGACCACTAGACCATTCAGGTATGACCTAAATCAAATCCTGTAGGATTATACAGTGGAAATGACAAATACATTCAAGGGATTAGATCTGATAGACAGTGCCTGATGAACTATGGATGGAGGTTCATGACACTGTACGGGAGGCAGGATCAAGACCATCCCCAAGAAAAAGAAAGGCAAAATGGTTGTCTGAGCAGGCCTTACAAACCGCTGTGAAAAGAAGAGAAGCAAAAGGCAAAAGAGAAAAGGAAAGATATACCCATTTGAATGCAGAGTTCCAAAGAATAGCAAGGAGAGATAAGAAAGCCTTCCTCAGTGATCCATGCAAAGAAATACTGTACCTAATGTACAGTAAATACTCACATAAGATATATCATTATTTTAAAACTCTCTAAATTCAGAGCATTTTGATTTTTTTTAAAAAGTCTACATTTAGTCCTTTCTCTTTAAAAAAAAACTTGATAGATAATTAAAAATAGACATCAAAATTTTAGGTCAAAATGGAAAATATAATGAGACAATTAGCTTGTATTAATAGGGTAAGACTATTGGTCACATTTTCCTACAGAGTAAAAGTTATACTATTTAACTATTTTTATAGTCATATTTTTATTTCTGACATCTGTTTTCATGGTAGTGCCAGCAGACTTATAAAGCGTGTAACTATGATTAGTCATGGCTAGATTAGTAAACAGGGAAGGAGCAAGAGCAATATGTGAATGGGAAAACAAACTAAGCCTCGCAAATGCTAACGAGTATGAAAGAGGAAATTAATAGTAACACAATAATAGTGGGAGACTTTAATACCCCACTCACAACTATGGATAGATCAACTAAACAGAAAATTAACAAGGAAACTCAAACTTTAAATGACACAATGGACCAGCTAGACCTAATTGATATCTATAGGACATTTCACCCCAAAACAATCAACTTCACCTTTTTCTCAAGTGCACACGGAACCTTCTCCAGAATAGATCACATCCTGGGCCATAAATCTAGTCTTGTAAAATTCAAAAAAATTGAAATCATTCCAGTCATCTTTTCTGACCACAGTGCAGTAAGATTAGATCTCAATTACAGGGAAAAAATTGTTAAAAATTCAAACATATGGAGGCTAAATAACACGCTTCTGAATAACCAACAAATCATAGAAGAAATCAAAAAAGAAATCAAAATATGCATAGAAATGAATGAAAATGAAAACACAACAACCCAAAACCTATGGGACACTGTAAAAGCAGTGATAAGGGGAAGGTTCATAGCATTACAGGCTCACATCAAGAAACAAGAAAAAAGCCAAATAAATAACCTAACTCTACACCTAAAGCAATTAGAGAAGGAAGAAATGAAGAACCCCAGGGTTAGCAGAAGGAAAGAAATCTTAAAAATTAGGGCAGAAATAAATGCAAAAGAAACTAAAGAGACCATAGCAAAAATCAACAAAGCTAAAAGCTGGTTTTCTTGAAAAAATAAACAAAATTGACAAACCATTAGCAAGACTCATTAAGAAACAAAGAGAGAAGAACCAAATTAACAAAATTAGAAATGAAAATGGAGAGATCACAACAGACAACACTGAAATACAAAGGATCATAAGAGACTACTACCAGCAGCTCTATGCCAATAAAATGGACAACTTGGATGAAATGGACAAATTCTTAGAAAAGCATAACTTTCCAAAACTGAACCAGGAAGAAATAGAAGATCCTTAACAGACCCATCACAAGCAAGGAAATCGAAACTGTAATCAGAAATCTTCCAGCAAACAAAAGCCCAGGACCAGATGGCTTCACAGCTGAATTCTACCAAAAATTTAGAGAAGAGCTAACACCTATCTTACTCAAACTCTTCCAGAAAATTGAGAAGAAGGTAAACTTCCAAACTCATTCTATGAGGCCACCATCACCCTAATTCCAAAACCAGTCAAAGATGTCACAAAAAAAGAAAACTACAGGCCAATATCACTGATGAACATAGATGCAAAAATCCTTAACAAAATTCTAGCAAACAGAATGCAACAACATATTAAAAAAATCATACACCATGACCAAGTGGGCTTTATCCCAGGAATGCAAGGATTCTTTAATATCCACAAATCAATCAATGTAATACACCACATTAACAAATTGAAAGATAAAAACCATATGATTATCTCAATAGATGCAGAGAAAGCCTTTGACAAAATTCAACACTCATTTATGATTAAAACTCTCCAGAAAGCAGGAATAGAAGGAACATACCTCAACATAATAAAAGCTATATATGACAAACCCACAGCAAGCATTACCCTCAATGGTGAAAAATTGAAAGCATTTCCCCTGAAATCAAGAACAAGACAAGGGTGCCCACTCTCACCACTACTATTCAACATAGTGTTGGAAGTGTTGGCCACAGCAATCAGAGCAGAAAAAGAAGTAAAAGGAATCCAGATCGGAAAAGAAGAAGTGAAACTCTCGCTGTTTGCAGATGACATGATCCTCTACATAGAAAACCCTAAAGACTCTACCAGAAAATTACTAGAGCTAATCAATGAATATAGTAAAGTTGCAGGATATAAAATTAACACACAGAAATCCCTTGCATTCCTATACACTAACAATAGAGAATACACTAATGAAAGGGAAATTAAGGAAACAATACCATTCACCATTGCAACAAAAAGAATAAAATACTTAGGAGTATATCTACCTAAAGAAACAAAAGACCTCTACATAGAAAACTATAAAAAACTGATGAAAGAAATCAAAGAGGACACAAACAGATGGAGAAACATACCATGTTCGTGGATTGGAAGAATCAATATTGTCAAAATGGCTATACTACCCAAAGCAATCTATAGATTCAATGCAATCCCTATCAAGCTACCAATGGTATTTTTCACAGAACTAGAACAAATAATTTCACAATTTGTATGGAAATACAAAAAACCTCGAATAGCCAAAGTAATCTTGAGAAAGAAGAATGGAACTGGAGGAATCAACCTGCCTGACTTCAGACTCTACTACAAAGCCACAGTCATCAAGACAGTATGGTACTGGCACAAAGACAGAAATATAGATCAATGGAACAGAATAGAAAGCCCAGAGATAAATCCACGAACCTATGGACACCTTATCTTTGACAAAGGAGGCAAGGGTATACAAAAAAATGACAACCTCTTTCACAAGTGGTGCTGGGAAAACTGGTCAACCACTTGTAAAAGAATGAAACTAGAACACTTTCTAACACCACACACAAAAATAAACTCAAAATGGATTAAAGATCTAAATGTAAGACCAGAAACTATAAAACTCCTAGAGGAGAACATAGGCAAAACACTCTCCGACATAAATCACAGCAGGATCCTCTATGACCCACCTCCCAGAATATTGGAAATAAAAGCAAAAATAAACAAATGGGACCTAATGAAACTTAAAAGCTTTTGCACAACAAAGGAAACTATAAGCAAGGTGAAAAGACAGCCCTCAGATTGGGAGAAAATAATAGCAAATGAAGCAACAGACAAAGGATTAATCTCAAAAATATACAAGCAACTCCTGCAGCTCAATTCCAGAAAAATAAATGACCCAATCAAAAAATGGGCCAAAGAACTAAACAGACATTTCTCCAAAGAAGACATACAGATGGCTAACAAACACATGAAAAGATGCTCAACATCACTCATTATCAGAGAAATGCAAATCAAAACCACAATGAGGTACCATTACACGCCAGTCAGGATGGCTGCTATCCAAAAGTCTACAAGCAATAAATGCTGGAGAGGGTGTGGAGAAAAGGGAACCCTCTTACACTGTTGGTGGGAATGCAAACTAGTACAGCCACTATGGAGAACAGTGTGGAGATTCCTTAAAAAACTGGAAATAGAACTGCCATATGACCCAGCAATCCCACTTCTGGGCATACACACTGAGGAAACCAGATCTGAAAGAGACACGTGCACCCCAATGTTCATCGCAGCACTGTTTATAATAGCCAGGACATGGAAGCAACCTAGATGCCCATCAGCAGATGAATGGATAAGGAAGCTGTGGTACATATACACCATGG
Source organism: Cervus canadensis (assembly GCF_019320065.1). Classification (NCBI taxonomy): domain Eukaryota; kingdom Metazoa; phylum Chordata; class Mammalia; order Artiodactyla; family Cervidae; genus Cervus; species Cervus canadensis. The sequence continues at coordinate 41,287,651 of NC_057399.1, read as the reverse complement.
AATATTACTCAGCCATTAAAAAGAATTCATTTGAATCAGTTCTAATGAGATGGATGAAACTGGAGCCCATTATACAGAGTGAAGTAAGCCAGAAAGATAAAGAACATTACAGCATACTAACACATATATATGGAATTTAGAAAGATGGTAATGATAACCCTATATGCAAAACAGAAAAAGAGACACAGATGTACAGAACAGACTTTTGGACTCTGTGGGAGAAGGCGAGGGTGGGATGTTTTGAGAGAACAGCATGTGTATTATCTATAGTGAAACAGATCACCAGCCCAGGTGGGATGCATGAGACAAGTGCTCGGGCCTGGTGCACTGGGAAGACCCAGAGGAATCGGGTGGAGAGGGAGGTGAGAGGGGGGATCGGGATGGGGAATACATGTAACTCCATGGCTGATTCATGTCAATGTATGACAAAACCCACTACAATATTGTAAAATAATTAGCCTCCAACTAATAAAAAAATAAAAAATAATAAAATTTAAAAAAAAAGAAACTAAGCCTCAGATTTCCCTGGTGGTGCAGTGGATAAGAATCTGCCTGCCAGTGCAGGGATCACGGGTTCAATCCCTGCTCCAGTAAGATTCCCTGTGCCCCAGAGAAACTAAATCCACAAGCCACAACTACTGAGCCCGCACACCTAGAGCCTGAGCTCCGCAACAAGAGAAGCCACTGCAATGAGAAGTCCATGCACCTTTTGCTGTGGCCAACACAGCAGCTAGGGATCAAAAGTGGTTGGCGCAGTTTGGGAAAAAGAAACTGGAGACAGAATTAAAGTTTTAAAGATGGGACCGGGCAACTCAAGACCTCTTGGGTCAAGAGCCCTGTTCCTCGGAGCCACATCACTTTTATTTAGTGTCTTGGCAAGCAGAAAGTATCTGTTGTGTTACAGTGAAGTCAGCCTCCTGTGTCCCTGCTCACGACTCCCATTTTATTGATTACTTTAAACTATCTTTGTTATTTTCTCGTACAAGGGTTATCACTTAGCTGGAAGTCATAGACCTGCATAGGCCTTGGGAAAACATCTTAGTGTGTGCACAAGCAGTGTTCTGAACTTGTGCTGACCTGGCGTTCCAAGGTCCACACTATGTTTTTCCTTAGCTTAGCAGGGCATGACAACTCCAGCTCATCAACCCGATATACTTTTATTTGGGTTATGCTCTATTGCTATATTTTGCTTTTATTCTTTTCCCATGATGATTTTCTCATGGCTTAGCCAGAGCAACAGGGAGCTGACTATTAACCCCTGCATATCCCCCTTTTTGTTTTTGTAGCAGAAGATATGTTGATTCGCAACTTCTTTCTTCATTAGTTCTTGGAGGGTTTTTCGAATGTGTCTGAGGACTAAACAGAAGATTATAGTGAAACAGCAAAACATAGCTAGTGTTTCAGTGAGAGCACCTCCAATGTCTTTGATCCACTCGAGAGGGCTCAATGACTTAAAGCCCTCTGCTACCCCTTGAAGTGTGTCTGTATGTGGTACTAGTCTAAGAGACGCATGCTACTTGCCAATGATACTTATTTGTAGCTTTTTAATATCGAGAGTAAGGTTGTCAGCCATATGGCCCTGCAAGTGCTAACTTTTTCCCAGGAGTTGGTTATATTGGTTATAACCAGATTGGTTATATTCCTGGGGGGGAGGGGCACACAAAAAGTAGTAATGTTCCAGTCACACTATAAATATATTAGTAATTTAAGATTTTGTACTTCTTTTAGGAGTAGCACTGCATTTTCTAAATCCACCAACCTGTCATTAACCTCCTAATCTATATGAGTTTGGGCTCCCCAGTATACTCTGAGATTTTTGTGTATGTCTGGAGACAGTCTTTTTTGTACCTTGATGAGGCTGTTCAGAACCCAAATGTCTCCAATTTCTGGGGGGAGGAGACAGAGAAAATTTTACCCACAGGTGTAAATCACTAAATTGTTTTAAACCATCAGTGACTTGAGCAGAAGAGTTTTTTTATATCTGAAATCAAAGATTGCTGCTGCTGCTGCTGCTAAGTTTCTTCAGTTGTGTCCGACTCTGTGAGACCCCATAGACAGCAGCCCACCAGGCTCCTCCGTCCATGGGATTTTCCAGGCAAGAGTACTAGAGTGGGGTGCCATTGCCTTCCCTGAAAACAAAGATTAGAAGCCAGTAAAATTTCAGACAAAAAGTCATGAAAATTGTAGCAATATTCAGCAGTCTGCTCAATCTCATGTAACCAATCCTTTTGTTTCATGGTTCTTGTCTGATGACAAAGGACGTCAGTGAAAGTGATAGTCTCCAAGAAGCTCATGAAATTTTTGCCAGTATCTGTATGACCTGTCCAGCAAAGTAGGCACCCTGATCACTGGAGATTGCAGAAAATGTATTTTAACCATTTTTTTTTCCATTATGAGATATTAACTCTACAGCCAGGAAAAGCTTTATCCTATCAAATAAAAGTGAGGTTTGTCAGGGAGCAGGGAAAAGCCAAGAGGCCATCTTGGATTTCCTATAGCCCCAACTGTGTGGTTTATAGTCATTTTTCCATTTTAAATTTCCTGATGAGGGATTAATTTTGTAGAAGCAGAATGAGCTTTGTCTATGTGTGTCATAGTCTCCATAGATCATTGTTAAGTAACACTCATTCATTTTATCAAAGTAACAAAAGATTTTCAAAGCAAGTAGGAATCACTTATAGACAAAGAAATTTACATGGTCTGTTATCAAAAGCCATATTCCAAGAAGACTTTGGGTTTTTTTTAATTTTTTTTTTAAATTTTTTTTCCTTTATTTTTATTAGTTGGAGGCTAATTACTTCACAACATTGCAGTGTGTTTTGTCATACATTGACATGAATCAGCCATGGAGTTACATGTATTCCCCATCCCGATCCCCCCTCTCACCTCCCTCTCCACCCGATTCCTCTGGGTCTTCCCAGTGCACCAGGCCCGAGCACTTGTCTCATGCATCCCACCTGGGCTGGTGATCTGTTTCACTATAGATAATACACATGCTGTTCTCTCAAAACATCCCACCCTCACCTTCTCCCACAGAGTCCAAAAGTCTGTTCTGTACATCTGTGTCTCTTTTTCTGTTTTGCATATAGGGTTATCATTACCATCTTTCTAAATTCCATATATATGTGTTAGTATGCTGTAATGTTCTTTATCTTTCTGGCTTACTTCACTCTGTATAATGGGCTCCAGTTTCATCCATCTCATTAGGACTGATTCAAATGAATTCTTTTTAATGGCTGAGTAATATTCCATGGTGTATATGTACCACAGCTTCCTTATCCATTCATCTGCTGATGGGCATCTAGGTTGCTTCCATGTCCTGGCTATTATAAACAGTGCTGTGATGAACATTGGGGTGCCCGTGTCTCTTTCAGATCTGGTTTCCTCAGTGTGTATGCCCAGAAGTGGGATTGCTGGGTCATATGGCAGTTCTATTTCCAGTTTTTTAAGAAATCTCCACACTGTTCTCCATAGTGGCTGTACTAGTTTGCATTCCCACCAACAGTGTAAGAGGGTTCCCTTTTCTCCACACCCTCTCCAGCATTTATTGCTTGTAGACTTTTGGATAGCAGCCATCCTGACTGGCGTGTAATGGTACCTCATTGTGGTTTTGATTTGCATTTCTCTGATAATGAGTGATGTTGAGCATCTTTTCATGTGTTTGTTAGCCATCTGTATGTCTTCTTTGGAGAAATGTCTGTTTAGTTCTTTGGCCCACGTTTTGATTGGGTCATTTATTTTTCTGGAATTGAGCTGCAGGAGTTGCTTGTATATTTTTGAGATTAATCCTTTGTCTGTTGCTTCATTTGCTGTTATTTTCTCCCAATCTGAGGGCTGTCTTTTTCACCTTGCTTATAGTTTCCTTTGTTGTGCAAAAGTTTTTAAGTTTCATTAGGTCCCATTTGTTTAGTTTTGCTTTCATTTCCAATATTCTGGGAGGTGGGTCACAGAACTAGAACAAATAATTTCACAATTTGTATGGAAATACAAAAAACCTCGAATAGCCAAAGTAATCTTGACAAAGAAGAATGGAACTAGAGGAATCAACCTGCCTGACTTCAGACTCTACTACAAAGCCACAGTCATCAAGACAGTATGGTACTGGCACAAAGACAGAAATACAGATCAATGGAACAGAATAGCAAGCCCAGAGATAAACCCACGAACCTATGGACACCTTATCTTTGACAAAGGAGGCAAGGATATACAATGGAAAAAAGACAACCTCTTTCACAAGTGGTGCTGGGAAAACTGGTCAACCACTTGTAAAAGAATGAAACTAGAACACTTTCTAACACCATACACAAAAATAGACTTTGTTTTTTTTAACAGGGAGAGAAAATCAAATTTCAGATTGGTACCAGCTTATAGTCATTGTCAGAGAAGGCAATGGCACCCCACTCCAGTACTCTTGCCTGGAAAATCCCATGGACGGAGGAGCCTGGTAGGCTTCAGTCCATGGGGTCACTAAGAGTCGGGCACAACTGAGCAAATTCACTTTCACTTTTCACTTTCTTGCACTGAAGAAGGAAATGGCAGCCCACTCCAGTATTCTTGCCTGGAGAATCCCAGGGACAGAGGAGCCTAGTGGGCTGCCGTCTATGGGGTCACACAGAGTCCGACATGACTAAAGTGACTTAGCAGTAGCAGCAGCAGTATATTCATTGTGAAACAATAGTTATTCACCTAGTCAAAGTAACAATAAAAGATTTCAAGGGCAGTTTAATGTCTTAAGAAACTTGTATCATGCACAAAACTCTCTTCCACTTGCCACAAACCTTTTTTACACTTCTGTATTCATCACTCTATTTGTCCATTCAGAGAACAGCCACCTGTAAGTTCAAATGTACTTCCTTTTTCCTTAATAGAATGTAATTCCATTCCTTATATATTTTGATTGAAAAAACACATCTTACTTTCCTTTAGCAACCATGAACTGTACTTTGTATCATCATTCTGTAGACTGATAAATGTAAATCACCCAAAGCTATGTCATTTGCAAAAGTATCTTCACAAAGTCAATAAATAAACATTAATACCAGGTATCAATTCAATAGTGAATATTTCCCAGTTCACACAACCCTGAAATTCATTTTAGTTTAATTATTTTTGAATTTAGAATGGTTTGATTCATAAGCACTTACTTCTCTTTAGGCCAATTAAATAGAGTTCATTGACCAATCAGCCTTTAGCAATTTTGTCCAAGGACGAAGACACACACTGAGACACACATAAATTTAGACAGACATATAGACAGAGATTTCATAGTTTTCTGCTTGATATTTAAAATGTCTCTCTTTTTTTGTTTGATACTTAAAATGTCTTTTTGCCCCTTCTTTTTATCTTGGTTTGAGTTCTACCAATTTGTTCATGGCTGGAGTTCCAGATAGAATGGGCTGTGTATCCCAAGGACAAGATAAGAGTTAACTTTAGGTTTTTTCCCAGGCCTGTTTTTGTTTCTCAGGCAGAACTGGAGCTCCAAAAAAGTATTTTAACAAGCCAGCTTTTTCTTAATTGCACATGCAAGAAGAACCAGTTTTGCAATTTCAGAAAGACTTCGTTTTAACCAGTTTTCTCCAGAGTCTAAAGAATATCATGGCCATTCAGTATCAAAAATGTCATCTCTCCTTTTCATAGTCATAGTTTCATAGCTAAAATTTAAACCAGAGAGTATTCAAATTGGCTCTGATGACAGGGGTAGCCTGTCTGATAAGGTGTTGTCCCAGCAGGGATAGTCTCTCCAGGGAGGTGAGGTCTTCTCTTAAAGAAAGCCTGTCCTTTAACCTCTATTTTCTCCCAGGCTCTCATGCAGTATCGCCTCACCTGTTCTATAGCCTGATCTTCCATAAGCACTTGATCTTGAGTTCTCCCCCAATTTCCACTCCCTATCAATTGACCTAAAGAAATGGGGATCTGTCTGGCTTGGTCATGAACCACCATAACCAAATGGGAACCCTCAGCTAGTCCCTGCACAATTTCCAAGGTAAAAGGAGAATTTACTCTATAATTTTGAATAGCTTGCTTAAGTTCCTTTGGTATTGTGAATGGAATCTGTTTGTGTACAGCCTCATACACTCCATTAGGATTATTAGGATCTTTCCCAGGAGCTATTCATTCACGTATTGTCATTGGAAATGTCATAATCATAGCCTCCAAGTCACCCTCCTGTCAAGTCTGACAAATATCTTTCTGGAGGGGTGACAGAACTGCTGTCTGTTGTAAGGAAGGAAAAGCTTAAGCCACTCCAGCGGTTAAGACAGGAGGGGTAGGAAGAGGAGGTAAAGGAAATTCTTCCTCCCCAAAGGTGCAGAAGGAACTGTAGCTTTGAGAGTCTCCTGTGTTTTTTGTTCTATCCCCTCAGGCTTTCCATATTCAGGTTCTGCCTTTGATGGGGTTTCACCTTCATCCTTGGAGAAGGCAATGGCAACACACTCCAGTACTCTTGCCTGGAAAATCCCATGGATGGAGGAGCCTGGTGGGCTGCAGTCCATGGGGTCACTTAGAGTCAGACACGACTGAGAGACTTCACTTTCACTTTTCACTTTCTTGCATTGGAGAAAGAAATGGCAACCCACTCCAGTGTTCTTGCCTTGAGAATCCCAGGGATGGGGGAGCCTGGTGGGCTGCTGTCTGTGGGGTCGCAAGAGTCGGACACGACTGAAGTGACTTAGCAGCAGCAGCAGCACCTTCATCCTTACTCCCTTCTGAGCTTTCTGGTGTCTGAAGAGGTTCTAAAATAGATTTTATCAATGTCCAAATTGACCAGATAGATACAGGCAAGGGCACTCCTTTGCAAAGAAGTTTCTCTAATTTACTACCTACCTTCTTCCATGTTCCTAAATCTAAAGTACCCAGAGAAGGGAACCATAGCAATGATTCTCAATGGTTTGTAAAAGCTCCAATAGCCGGCCCTCACTTATTTTTGTTCCCCCTGCTTTCAAAAGCTGCCTTAAGAGGCATATATACGGCCGGTATTGTTCCGAGCTTTCTGAATTTCCCATATTTAACCCCGGTTTCAACGAGAGAGTGCTATTTACCGCAAAGGGGGATTTTCAGAGGCCTCACTCCACTCTTCTCCAGGATCGTGCGCCGAAATTTCAGCTTCAGTTTCGCTCTCCTTCACTTCAGGTTCTCCTTCACTTCACTTTCGAGATCCTTCACTTTCGAGCCCCACGTTGGGCACCACTTGCTGCGGCCAGCACAGCAGCTAGGGATCAAAAGTGGTTGACGCGCAGTTTGGGAAAAAGAAACTGGAGACAGAATTAAAGTTTTAAAGATGGGACCGGGCATCTCAAGACCTCTTGGGTCAAGAGCCCTGTTCCTCAGAGCCACATCACTTTTATTTAGTGTCTTGGCAAGCAGAAAGTATCTGTTGTGTTACGATGAAGTCAGCCTCCTGTGTCCCTGCTCACGACTCCCATTTTATTGATTACTTTAAACTATCTTTGTTATTTTCTCATACAAGGGCTATCACCTAGCTGGAAGTCATAGATCCACATATGCCTCGGGAAAACATCTTAGTGTGTGCACAAGCAGTGTTCTGGACTTGTGCTGACCTGGCATTCCAAGGTCCACACTATGTTTTTCCTTAGCTTAGCAGGGCATGACAATCCCAACACATCAACCTGATGTGCTTTTATTTGAATTATGCTCTATTTCTAAATATTGCTTTTATTCTTTTCCCATAGTGGTTATCTCATGGCTTAGCCAGAGCAACAGGCAGCTATTAACCCCCTGTGTACCACAATAAAGAGTAGCCCCTGCTCATCACAACCAGAGAAAGCCACACAAAAAAAGCTACAAAGACCCACACAGCCAGAAATAAAAGAATAAAATTTTTAAAAAATTTTTTTAAAGAATCTAAGCCTCAACATCAGCAGAGGAGAACACATCACCAAAATTCTCTTCTGTAAAAGCTATCCTACAAAATCTAGTCAAAAGGAGACATCTCAGAACATTAGAGGAGGGTGGTGATTGTGAAATGTAAATGTCATTAAACATAGGTTGGGGCAACTTGGTAGTGTTCACCAAAATGTTAAATGCACATATTCTTTGTCACAGCAATGACACATCTTAGACTCTATCCTATAGAAATGGTCATGTGTACAAAGATGTTTATTGCATTGCTTGTAACAATGACAAGGAGAAATAGTGTCAGCAGTGGAATGGTTAAATAAACTGGGGTGCATCCTAACTGCAAGAAACAGAAACTCAACTCCAGCCGGCATAACAAGAAAACAGTGGCTCATCTACCTGGAGTCCAGAGGTAACGTGGGCTTCGGGATTGCCCAATCCAGAGGCTCCAGTGCTATTTCTCCAGTTTCCTTGGCTCTGCCCTTCTGCCTTGACTCAGCTCATCCTCAGCACACTAAGAGAACAGCTGCTGCAATTCCAGACTACAACCTGTACAATAAGAGAGAATTGCCTTCAGATTTCCTTCAGAAGCAGAATGAGGCAGACAGCAACTTGTACTTTAAAAGTCTGTTTACCCCTTCTTCCTGGCCACATGGCTGCCTAACTAGGGGCAATCTTTCCCTGTCTTTCTTGCAGCCAGTGTGGCTATGTGATCATTTTCTTGTGAATGGAAATTATGTGTGTGGTTTCTCCTTCAATTACTTAAAAGGGAATTGCTTACTGTGCACTTCCTCACTTTCTCCTTTCTGAGAGCTGTATCATGGTCGTGGCAGCAATCCAGTTTCAACCATACAAAGTCCTCAGAGAGGACAGAATAACAAGATAGAAGGCAAAAGTTTCTCCAAGTGACTCAGGCAAGAAAGCCGCCTTACCAGCCTAGAGTGGGCAAATGGTTGCATGGCAGAGAAATAAAATTTTCTCTTATTCGTTCCACTGTATTTAAGAGTCTCTGCTACATCAGCTTCCCTTTGCACTGTAGAAACAAATGAAAATCTCCAGTGCATCCCTCCTCATGTTTCAAGTCCTCACACATAAACTGCATCAAAGCCTCCTTCTCATCATGTGCTAGGGGGATGGGATTCTCCTTTGATTAAAAGACCCACACACAGAGCTGGGGGTGAGGTCAGCTGTCTCCAAGAGACTCAGAGCAGCATGGAGAAGCTGTGAATCAACCTCTGACTCAATTTCTCTCTCTTTCCCATGACTCCTGTCATAATTCTCAGTGATTTCAAAATCAGATATACCGTCCTTCCACACCATGTCCAATCAGCTCCTTAACCTAGCTCCCTCTAACGATCTTATCCTCCACCTGTCTCAGTCACCTACTACTATACCTGCGTGCATGCTAAGTCACTTCAGTCTTTGCGACCCCATGGACTGTAGTGCTCTAGGCTACTCTGTCCGTGGGATTCTCCAGGCAAGAATACTGGAGTGGGTTGCCATTTCCTTCTCCAGGGGATCTTCGCGACCCAGGGATCAGACCTGCCGGTTCAGCTGCAGCTCTTGCACTGCAGGCAGATTCTTTGCCGCTCAGCCACCAGGGAAGCCCGCCTGGTACTACGTTCATATGCAAAACCAGTGCTGTCCACTTGACTTTTCTGCCGTTATGGAAAAATTCAATCTTCACTCTCTAGTGCAGTAGCCACTAGCCACGTGTGCCTGTTAAGCACTTGAAATGTGGCTAGTGCCAAAGAAAAATGAAATTTTAACTTAATGTTGATTTATATGTAAATTTAGAAAGCTATAGGCTTCCTTGGTGGCTCAAACAGTAAAGAATCTGCCTGCAATGCAGGAGACCTGGGTTCGATCCCTGGGTCAGGAAGATCCCCTGGAAAAGGGAATGGCAGCCCACGCCAGTATTCTTGCCTGGAGAATTCCATGGACAGTGGAGCCAAGTGGGCTATCGTCCATGGAGTCGCAAAGAGTTGGACACAACTACGTGATTAACACTTGCAGAAATTAAGAACACATTAGAAAGTTATATGTGGCTAGTGGCTATTGTATTAAACAGTGAAGGTCTTGGCTATACTACTCTCAACAAGTGTAATTCTCCACTATCTGAATTACAAACATCCCACTCTCCACCTACATCATCGTATTCTTCCAGTTAACTCTTCTAATGTGATATTCCCTTCAAACTCCTGGGACTTCCAATCCAAACATTCCACCATCTTTCACCATCCAGGCACCCTTTGTTTTCTCATCTCCTTCATTACCCAGTTTAGAGCTCATGATTCTGTAACATCACATTTGCACACTCTCAGCTCCACTGTCCTCTCTCTCATTCATTCACACTTGCATGGTAGGACTCAAACTCTGGCCAAAATCTAACTCTTCTCTGACTTCAAACCCCACCTGAGCACTTCATCTTAGATAGAGGAGAAACGTTCAGCTTCCTAACTGATCACTCTTCAACTCATGCCTATCCTGCTGCTGCTGCTGCTGCTGCTAAGTCGCTTCAGTCGTGTCCGACTCCTTGCGACCCCATAGACGGCAGCCGACCAGGCTCTGCCATCCCTGGGATTCTCCAGGCAAGAACACTGGAGTGGGTTGCCATTTTCTTCTCCAATGCATGGAAGTGAAAAGTGAAAGTGAAGTTGCTTAGTCGTGTCCGACTCTTCATGATCCCACAGACTGCGGCCTACTAGGCTCCTCCATCCATGGCATTTTCCAGGCAAGAGTACTGGAGTGGGATGCCATTGCCTTCTCCCATGCCTATCCTACTACCCCCCAAACCCTGGTAGATTTCTTTAATTCCTTCACTTCCCAATCTCATTTCCTAATTGACTATTTTATATCATCTCCTCTTACCACAAATTTCTGCCACTTCCTTCTCACCTCACTCTCAGAGAAAAAAAAATAGTAGCAATTATCAGATAACTTTGACAGATTTCCACCAACTTCTCTCCCAAATTGTTGAGTTTTCCTCTCTACTTGGTTATTTGCCACAGTACATAAATATGCCTTACAATTCCTGATTTTAAAAACCCTCCTAAACCACACAACTCTTTCAGCAAACACTTTCATACATCACAGGGCTTCTGTGGTGGCTCAAACTATGGTAAAGAATCTGCATGGAATGCGCAAGACCCAGGTTCTTTCCCTGGGTCAGGAAGATCCCTTGGAGAAGAGAATGGCGACCCACTCCAATATTCTTGCCTGGAGAATCCCATGGACAGAGGAGTCTGGCAGGCTACAGTCCATGGTGTCACAAAGAGTCAGAAACAACTGAGTGACTAACAGAAAAAAAAAAAAAAAGATCTGATTTATGATTTAGAAAGATAGTTCTGAAGAACAGTTTATAGGTGAGCACCTGGAAGCAAGAAAACTAAGTAAAAGTCTATTTTAGGAGATTAGTTCCAGTAGTAGCAAACTCGATAATGTTGATCATTCTTAAACTAGACCCTTTGGAGGATGGAAAACTGTTATGAAATAGGACAAACTAAAGAGATTTAATAGCTAAATGTAACTTATAAACTTTGACTGACTCTTTAATCAGGAGAAATATAACCATAAAGAGTGGTATGTGGTTCAATGTATGCAAGTCAATTAATGTGATATACCACATTAACAAAACGAAGGATAAAAATCACATGATCATCTTAATAGATAAAGAAAAATCATTTGACAAAATTCAACAGTTTCATGATTAAAACTCTCAACAAACTAGATGTAAAAGGAATTTACTTCAACATAGTAAAGGTCATATATGACAAGTCCACAGCTAACATCATACTCAATTGGGAAAAACAAGACAAGAATGTTCACTCTTGCCACTTAGATTCAACATCGCACTGAATGTTCTAGCTGGAGTAATTAGACAACAAAAATAAAGTATTCAAATCATAAAGGAAGAAGTAAATTATCTCTGTTTGCAAATGACACAATTTGCATATAGAAAACCTTTAAATACTCCACAAAAAAAGTTAAAACTATTAATAATAAACAGAGCTATAGTGATTAGAACAGTATGATACTAGCATAAAGACAGACATACAGAGCAATCTAGCAGAATAGACAGCCCAGAAATAAACCCACACATATATAGTTAGTAGATCTTTTATAAAGCTGCCAAGATCACAGAAAGGGTAAAGGACAGTCTCTTCAACAGATGGTGTTGGGAAAATCGGATATTCACATGCTAATAAAACTGGACCATTCTCTTACACCATGCTAAAAAATCAATTCAAAATGTATTAAATACTTACATGTAAGAACTGAAACTATAAAACTCTTAAGAGATAACATATTGAAAAAGCTTCTTGATGTTGTTCTTTTTGTTTGTTTGTTTGTTTGTTTGACGTTGTTCTTAATGATGAATATGACACAAAGGCTCAAAGGCACAAAAACAAAATAGACAAGCAAGATTTCATCAAACTAAAAGTCTCTGAGCAGCAAAAGAAACAACAGAATGAAAAGAGAACCTACAGAATGAGAAAACATTGCCCGTACGTCTGATAAGGGGTTAACATCCAAAATACACAAGGGACTTCTACAACTCAATAAAAATACAAATAACCCAATTCAAAAGTGGGCAAAGAGCTTGAATGGACATTTCTCTAAAGAAGATATACAAATAACCAATGGGTACATTAAAAAGTATTCAGTTTCACTAATTATCAAGGGAATGTGAATCAAAACCACAGTGAGATATCACATCACACCTGGTAAGATTGTGGTTATCAAAAGCAAAATAAAAGATAACAAGTGTTAGGATGTGAAGAAATCAGAACCCTTCTACACAGTAGGTGGGGATGTAAAATAGTGCAGCTGCTATGGAAAATAGTATGGAGGTTCCTCAAAAAGTTTAAAACGAGAAGTACCGTATGATCCAGCAATCCTACCTCTGGGTATTTGTACAAAAGAATTGAAATCAGGATCTCAAAAAGATATTTGCATTACCAGGTTCACTGCAGCATTATTGACAATAGTCAAGATATGGGAACAACCTAAATGTCCATGGACAGATGAATGAATAAAGAGATGTGGTATATACATACAGTATAATATTATTCAGCTCTTAAAAAAGAAAAGAAATTGTGTGATATGGGACAGCATTAATGAACCTGGAGACATTACTGTAAGTGAAATAAGCCAGTCACAAAAATACAAATCTGTATTATTCTATTTATATGAGGTACTCAAAATAGTTAAATTTATAGAAGGAAACAGTGGAATGGTGCTTGCCAGAGACTAGAGGGAGAGGGAAATGGAGAGTTGTTGTTCAATGGATATAAACTTTCACTTATGCAAGATGAATAAATTCTGGAGATCTGCTGTTCAATGTAATGCCAAGAGTTAACAATAGTGTATTGTGCATTTCAAAAATTTGTTAAAGATTTGTTAAGAGGGTGTATGGCTTCCCAGCTGGCTCAGTAGTAAAGAATCTGCCTGCCAGTGCAGGAGACTCGGTTTCAATCCCTGGGTTGGGAAGATCCCCTCTAGGAAGAAATGACAACCCACTTAAGTATTCTTGCCTGGAAAATCCCATAGACAAAGAAGCCTAGTAGGCTACAGTCCATGGGGTTACAAAGAGTTGGACACTACTTTGTGACTGAACACAGCACAGCAGCAAGTGGGTATATCTCATGTCAAATATTCTTAACCAAAAACAAACAAAGGTCCATGAGGAAACTTCTGGAGGATGAATGTGTTTATTACCTTGAGCTATGATGGTTTCACAGATGCACGCATATGTCCAAATTCATCAAATTATATACATTAAATATATACAGGGTTTTTTTGTATATCCTAGGCCTCAATAAAACCATTTGCCAAAAATGAGAGGGTAAATATTTAACAAATGGCTGGGGGTGGGGGACATCCCAAATTTGTACTGTTTGCCAGTTTCCATGATGTAAACATCCCCACTGTGAACAATGTCAAGCTATTTTGTCAAGCATTACTATGCATAATGCCAAGCAATCACTGAACTTGGAAGACATACATATTCCCTTTGTGCATACCAGCTCCAGTACACCACTGGATGAGAACATTTTGGGGAATAACTGGAGAAATTTGAAAGTGGACTGTATGTTGGATGATACTGAAGTTATATTGACTTAGATGTGGTAATGATAATGACTCTGTGGGAAAATGCCCTTACTTTTGTGAAATATATGCTGAAATATTCTGATGGCATCCTGATGTTTGAAGATGACTTTCAGATGTGTGTGTTTAGGTCTATGTGTGTGTGTCTCTTGGGTACATGTGTGTTAGAGAAAGAGAAAGAGAGATGAAGAAAATGCCAATGTGTCAAGAGGTTGCTAGTTGATGAAACGGGTGAGGGATATGTTGATGCACATTAATCAAATTGTTTTTTCAACTTTCCTCTGGGCTTAATATTTTTCAAAATAAAAATTAGTTTGTTGCCAACAGAAGATTTTATACAAAAATTTGAGTTTGTAGTTTCTATTAAAAGGAATCTAAAAACCTTGCAATTTGGGGCTTATGCTCTCAAATAATGCCATTTAGTTAAACCTAATACATGGGGGAAGTGCTTTCCAGTCAGATCTTGTCCAGGCCCTCCTCCCTCATTTAGGTTACCTTCCTGATTCCTGGAATCAGGATTCCTGGCTCATTTGCGCCACTGGGCTAGAAAATGTTAAGTGAGGCTAAGATGGTCTTTGACACTGAATTCCAGGCTCTCAGTGGAAGGTGTTTAGGATTCTATTATTCTATTATTGCCAGTGCTTCTGTAATTATTTCTCTTCTTGTGCCCTAGGCTAACATCTAAAACCAATTTTAAGCTTTTTCAAATATGTGTTACCAGCTCCCTCTGCTGGCCTTTTCTGAAAAGACGAAGCTGCTTAAATTCCTAATAAGTCCTGAATTTTGAAATCACACTTTTGGGGTTAGGGAACTAACCCTACTTGGGAGAACTTGATGACACAATAGTCACATAATTGGCCTTCTCCTATGGACAGCTCCTATAATAGTTCAAGAGACTAATTCAAGAGTCAGAATTTAGTTAAGCAGAACGCCCGATTCACTGGCGATTGTGGTTTGGGCTGATTTGGCGCCCTCTAAAGGCTACCGTGAGAAGAGCAGTCGCTCACCACGTGCTCCCCTTTAAGTTTAGAGCTCCGTCGGAACTGGGACGTTTAGGAGGGTGGGGGAAAGGGGCAGAAGTCGCTTGTGGCTTTCCAATCCGACAACTCTCTTCTAATTCGTCATTGAGCCCTCCCTCGAGATCACGGAAGTTTCAACTGGTGCCCTACACAACTTTCTTTTCCCTCAGCGAGTATATTTTCAGCTGTCATCAGCATGACAGGAAAAACGGCAGGTTTTTGTTTTAAACCAAGAGCACTTTGATTAAAGTCAGCATTCCTTTATTTTTTATTTTCTTTTAGAGCAAAGAGTTTGCGTTTGGAATTTTGTTTTGTTTTGTTTTAAAGACAAACACTGTCATTGGCTATTGGCTTTGAGAAATAATTTGTAAAAGTACCTGCTCTGTGCCAGCAAGGTAAGTTTCCTGGATTTTTTTCTTTTAATGGGGAAATGTTTCCAGAAGCTGCTTTCACAGAGGGTAAATATTCCCCTTGGTAAGTGAGTGCACTCCTTAGAGATAAGCGTGATCCTGTCTTTGGAGAGTCTCTTGATTAGGGTTAAGGCAGCAGAATTAGGGCGAAAACCAGGAAGCAAAGGAACTTCTTAAAGAAACAAAGTTATGAAAGGGAGAAGCCACCCGGAAGGAAGATGTGGTGAGAATAACAGAACTGTGGGACTGTCTGTGATTCCAGGCTCCTTTCTGATTTCATCTTTTGGATGAGATGGAATTGCCTGTCATTGAGAAACACAAAATATTCCACAAGTGTCACATTTGGAAATACGGTAGCAAAGGAAGAACACTGTTAGAGTGATATAATAAGAAATATAAACAGATTGAAGTCCAAACTCATATAAATCATAATCAACTGTATGATTTGCTAATCATCCAAGTCTCTCCATGTCTCAAAAATGACTGCTACATTTTATGGTGTGTCAGATATGGGATAGGGTCTTCTTGTTGTTCAAAATTCCAACTCAGTAGATTAGGGCTTTTTCTATTAAGGAACGAAATAT
The DNA here is from genome assembly GCF_019320065.1 of Cervus canadensis. NCBI lineage: Eukaryota > Metazoa > Chordata > Mammalia > Artiodactyla > Cervidae > Cervus > Cervus canadensis. The sequence continues at coordinate 41,271,673 of NC_057399.1, read as the reverse complement.
CAGCAACGAAATATCAGCAATGGACCTTACGTTTATAGCACATTCTTACAGTTTGCAAAGAGCTTAGCACACCTGTCCTCCTGACCCATCAGGCCTGCAGTATTCTCCCCTGCCTTTCAATTTACATCTATTTGGGGCATCAATTATTTGGCACTTGGGTGTTTTTGCTCAGGAAAAACACAGCCCAGTATGTATCTCTAGCTAGGTCTCCAGGCATAGCTAAGCAGCCCAAGAGTGTCTTCAAGCATTTGTACCCAGAGCATGCTGCTATTACAAGACATATTGCCTGATATCATGCGTGTCAGCCTCTGTCTATATAGTGGCATCTTCTTGTGGATAGTCACTGGGTCTGTATTTATTACTGTTTTTTACTCACTGATTCTTAATCATTCTGGGGGCCCCAAAACTTGGCTCAGTATCTGCCCTTAGAGTTACATAGAGTACACGTGTGGAGTGAATTAATTTGCTACCAGTCTATTCACTGCAGCACATTTTGCATTTTAACCAGATCACTTAACAACTATTTCTTTCTTATTATTATTGCAAAAACAGAGCACAGTGAGATCTGCCAATTCCAGACTTCTCCCTCGTGCCCTGGAAATGTATGTGTTCTTATCGGGGGAGGCCATTTGTTTCTGATTAAAAGCTATCTAGACCTTTTACTAGCTATCTAGACCAAAGGAAGCCATGGGTGTGTTTGCCTATGTGTTTCCAAACTTGCTGATGAATTTTATCTGTGTGAGATGTCTTCTCCAGAAAGAAGAGAGGAAAGGAGGGAATAGTTAGGGAGGTGGGAAATGAATTCTGAGTAAATATTTGGTGCTAGGCAGTTTTGTGTAATTATTATCACAGTTTCAGACTCAAACAATCCTTCCATGTGACTGTGTTTCTTATTTGCAAACAGTACATCTTGAAGTGTGTAAGTGGGTTGTTTGGGGGGCACATGGCCCATCAGTTGCAGAGACAGAGTTCAAACCCAGTTTTGCTGCCTCCAGGGTCCATTCTTACTGCAGACTACCCAACTCTTCCAAAATCAAAAAGAGACTCCTAAATAAACCAAAAGTCTCAGGGAGGGAAGAGTGTAAATTTTGTTGTAAATAATGAAGCCAGGCAGGAAGTTCTCAACCTTGCAAAGGGAAGGACGGCAAGTAAGATTTTGAAACAGGCAAGCCTGGAAAAGCCCTCTGATCCTTCCTGCAAGTCCCTCTGGAACCAGGTAAGTCTGAGAGGTCCAAGGGCTCAGAAGTCTTCTTCTGCCCTCTGTAAAGTCACTAACTCCCTTTGTCTTTGTGCCTAGGGGTCCTTTTATTTTTTATTTTCTTCCCAGCGCTTTCCCCTTTCTCACTTTGTATTAACCATACCTCTTTATTTTCTATATTTTGATGCTTTGACAGTTAAGGCTTTGCTGATGCCTTAGGGACTGCTGCTCCCTGGCTTAGCCAGCTCCTTGAGGTAGTAAACTTCCCTCCTGGGAGGGTGACTTTTTGAATCCAAACCAACCAATCCAGAGCCCATTTCCCCCAACCATCTCCTTTACTGACACTCTTCTTGTGCCTGGGGGCTCTGATTTGGCTAGAGAGAAACTGCAAAGCCCTGAGGATAAACCCCCCACCGCAAACCCACCCAGAAAGCATGGCAGCAAACCTGAGCTCAAATGAGGGAAGAGGCTCAGTAGCAGGAATCTCGGGACACTTCAGACTCTCACCCCAGTGAGATGTGCACATCCAGACTCATACTCAGATATCTAGAGTCTCTCTCGACTCAGCGTCTTACTAGCAGACTGGCTTTAAGTCATGTTCAAAAACTCAGCAGTTACACCTGAGTCCACCTGACACTTCAAAGCCCTCCATGTGACAAACCTGATTCGCTGGAATTAACTTAGTATTAACCCATCTGATAAAAAAAAAAAAATAAACAGTATGTTGATACCTGCATAAGCCCAAAACTACAATTTTAAAACCTGATATAAACTGTCATAACACCTTCATGCTTCCTCCAATCTTTCCTGACAAGGGTAACATCCCCATTTCCATGTGATCTCATCTTGGTCTCTAGAATATGCCATATGGATTTCCTTGGGGACTTAGTTCTGTATTACGGTCAGTTAAGCTTTCATTGTTCAAAGTTAAGAACTTCCCCTCAATTCATGTAGTATCTTTTTTGCTACTGGACATGACCCATGACTAGCTACTCTTTAGGACTTTAGATGCTTTGAATAAAAATGAACATTTTTGCTGGTTGCAGTTCCTAGGATTTTAGAAGGGTTAGGTGATAGCAAAGTGTTTTTAATACTGAGGGAATATAAAATCTTAAGGGGATGAAGACCTTTTACTCCTCAATCCAAAGGAAGCACCAGGTGTGTCTATCTGTGTGTTCCCAAATGTTGATAAATTTTATCTGTGTGAGCTGCCTTTTCCAGAAAGAAGAGAGGAAAGGAAGGAGTCGTTAGAGAAGTGGGAAATGAATGCTAATTAAATATTTGGTGCTAGGTCTTGGCTAAACTAGATAGTAATAAGAGCAAAATTTAACTGAGTACTTACTATGTAGCAGACACACTTCTACAACCTTTCCAACATATCTCAGTCATTTAATTTCAGGACAATGCCTATTTTAGATAGGCATTATTATTTCCACTCTCATTATACTGATGAGAAAACTGAGGCACAGAAAGAATAAACAACTAGCCCAAGATCATACTGTAAATAAATGAATCCAGCATCTAAACTGAAACAGTCTGATTTCAGAGCCTTCATATTTAGCCAAAATATGATTCTGCCTCAGCTCAGAGACAAAAGGAGGGTATCTATATCATTGTGAAAGTTGAATTCTGTGACAAGGGCTCCTTGTCATATAAAGAAGCTCTGCTTAATCTGTATCATACAGAACACAGCATGGCCAAGCGAGTTGCAGTGATCGGAGCTGGTGTGAGTGGCCTGTCCTCCATCAAATGCTGCTTAGATGAAGACCTGGAGCCCATCTGCTTTGAAAGAAGTAGTGACATCGGCGGACTGTGGAAGTTTACTGTGCGTAGTTCATACCCTCCAACCTCTACCAACCATAATCTGGCCATTTGCTTTGTCCCTGCCCACGCACGGTGGCTGTAGTCTATCTGGTGATCGATCATAAAGTGCTTCCCTGGTTGCTCAGTAGTAAAGAATCCGCTTACCAAAGAAAGAGATGAGGGTTCGATCCCTGGGTCAGGGAAGATCCCCCAGAGAAGGAAATGGCAACCCATGCCAGTATCTGCCTGGGAAATCCCATGGACAGAGGAGCCTGATGGGCTGGAGCCTGGTGGACAGTGGAGTCCATGGAGTCTCAAAAGAGATGGACATGACTGAGCACCCACACATGGTGATCATTAAGGGAGCAGCTCATTGCAGCATCACAACTTTGTGTATGGTGTCCTGCTGACCCCATGCAGGATGCAGCCTGATAGGTGATGCACTTGGAGAACTGGCAGGGTAGGGACAAGAGAATTTGGAGGAAAGAGGAAGAAAGAGTTAAGTCTGATACACAAACATAGGATTGGAAGTTATGATGATTTCTGGACCATGAACATTCTAAGACAAAGTAGCAGAGTGTCACGTTAGGTAAGCTGAATCTCATTGGTGAATGTGAAGCAGATGGCACCTTAAGAAGGACAGAAGTTGGCATCAGGGGGTGGAGCCCCAGCCCCAAGGCATTGTTCATGTCTTTTGGAAGAGAATTGGCAAGGGAAAAGGCTAGAATCCAGACCTTGTTAGGTCTAGGGGGTGGTTTTTACATTATCAGAAGAAGAAGAACCCAGGCACTATTTCTCTTCTTAAGAGTGGAATGTGCAGCCTAGGGCATATGCTCGAGGTTCGGCCAGCCAGTAGGTGACTTGAGCATCAGGAAGTAGGGCTGGAAATGGCTAAATGCCATATGAAAGGTTGTTGCTGAGCCGTGAAAGACACTGAGATTCCTGGCCTTCAGAGGAGAGGAATTCAATCCGTGGCCAGCGACGAGGCTTGATTGCTCAGAGCTTTTGTGTGATAAAGTTTTATTAAAGTATAAAAGAAAGAGAGAAAGCTTCTGACATAGACATCAGAAGGGGGAAGAAAGCGTGTCCCCCTGCTAGTCGTTAGCAGGAAGTTATATAGCTACTAGCACGTTGCTAGTTAGAGAAAGGAAATGTCTCAAAACTCAGAGACTGGCACCAGGCCCCTCACCCACAACATGCATTTTGAGATAACATTGGCACAAGGTGAGTTGTCCCAGGCCATAAAATGATTGGCGTGAATCTTGAAGAAAGGCAGGTTTCCAGGCAAATACATAGTCTCATTAACATAGCTTAAGAGAACATTTGCATGAATAAAACATACTGGTTTGTTCACGTAGGTTCTGAGCCTTAGGCAAACTGACTTGAAGAAAGACAGAGTCTAGGGTAAATATAGTTCATTAACATAACTTAAGAAAAATATTTCCGTAAGAAGAACTGCATTGGTTAGCTCAAGGTTTGAAAAAAGTTAAGTTCAGGTGGAACCAGGTGTTGTCATGGCAACACAGAATTTTAAAGGAAATCTCCTTTCAATTTTGTATAGAGAAAGGGAAAAAATCTGTCACATGTAGTTTGTTTCCTCCTGCCGCTTAAGAGAGAGATAAAAGACGTCTGACATTTACAGCCTATTTCCTCCATTTGGAGACCCCTAGCCTTCCTGCCTGCTACCCTCTCACACATGCCTCTGGCCAGAATTGGTCCTGGTTACTGGGAATATCAGGGTCTTCAGTGGGAATAAAGGGATCTGCCCCTGGTAGGGTATAAGGTGTCAAAAGATGGAGGCCCAAATAGTAAATGCTTCAGGGGGAAGAGAAGAGCAGCATTTAGCAGGAGCTCAGGGCTGGGGAGGTACTTCACACTGGTATGAATGAGGGAAGACTGCATGGAGGAAGTGGCATTTGCCAGTCTTGGATGGATGATGAAGAAAACAGAATAAGCAAATGTATGTAAATGACCACACCTCTAGGATTATAGTGTACTGTGCTGTGCTTAGTCACTCAGTCATGTGCGACTCTTTGTGACCCTATGGACTGTAGCCCGCCAGGCTCCTCTGTCCGTGGGGATTCTCCAGTCAAGAATACTGGAGTGGGTTGCCATGCCCTCCTCCAGGGGATCTTTCCAACCCAGGGACCGAACTCAGTTCTCCCACATTGCAGGCAGATTCTTTGCCACCAGGGAAGCCCATAGTGTACTAGGGGAAAAAAAAATTTTTTTCTGGTGTACTGTGGGCCTCATCAAGCCACCAAATGTCAGTATGGAAAAAAATATTCGGTCTGGTTTGTGTACCTTCTGCTATTTGACCCTATGGTTGGCTTGGTTTCCTTCTCCTATTATACAGTGATATAAACTAATTTTAGAAAATAATATTGCTACTGTATAGCACAGAGAACTCTACTCAATGTTCTGTAATGACCTAAATGGGAAGGAAATCAAGAGAAGAATGGGTGTGAGTGTATATATGACTGATTCGGTTTGTTGTGCAGCAGAAACTGACACAACATTGTAAAGCAACTATACTCCAATAAAAAAAAAGTAAAAATAAAAAATAATATTCGTTAAAAGAAAAATACAGGACTTCCCTGGCAGTCCAGTGATTCAGACTTCACACTTCCACTGCAAGGGGCATGGTTTCATTCCCTGGTTGGGAAACTAAGATCCCATATGCCATGAGGCATGGCCAAAAAAAAGAAAAGGAAAAATATAAATTAAATATAATATCAATACTCATGAGCACTAAATAAATTACCACTATTTAAATTTTGATGTAATTTCTTTTAGTCATACACATATTTTTTTTCCAAAAATGCAATGGTAATATTCATTTTCATTCATTCAAGTATTTGTGATGTCCCTCTCCCAGGACACACAGGGAACAAGATAGACAAGGCCCCAACCCTCCTTAGAATCTAGTGGGGAACAGAAACTGTAAACAGATCTTTGCAATGCAGTGTAATCAATTCTGTGCCCAAAGTACAGGGTACTAGGTTGGGGCAGCAGGTACAACAGCTACCTTGTGAAGATCTATAGGGTTATGGAAAGCTTCTTAGAGAATGTTATGGCAAAGAAAGAGACTTGAAGAAGAAATGGAGATTAGCTTTGAACAAGTTCATTAGTGTCTTTAATATAGGTCTTTTTGTTTTGTTTTTGGGTGGCAAAGACCAAGATTAGACAAGGAGTTGAGGAGTCCAGGAGAAAACAGAGGCTGTCAGTGTGTGATGACCCCTTCATGAAGATTGAAATGAGACAGAGAGAGACATGGTTGTAAGAGGATATTGTTGTAGCCACACATTCCAGGAAACAAATTCACTCAGAAGGACAACACAATAGTGGAGTGCAGTTTATTACACTGGTGGGCCCGAGGCAGAGTCTTCTCTTAGCCAAGGACCCTGACCAGTTTTTGTGAAAACCTTATATACCCTAAGTATATGTGCCCAAACCCACCTCCCCAAATTCCCTGAAACTAGTCTGAACAAAGGAAAAGAAAGATACAAAGTTAACCCATCATCCATATGCCTTAAGCCTAGGTAGTTAACAGTAGACAATTATCAATAGGCCTGTGGTCATACCCCAATAAGCATAATAGAATTTATGATTCTATTCAGTTTCACAGATAATTAGGCTATTCTTTTAGGCATGGAGAGTCTAGGTATGAGCCCTGGGGCTCTTCCATCTGGGGGTCTGGTTTTCCAGCTGGTATGTCGTTTCCATAGATACTGGGCATAGAGCTCAGAGTCCACAGTCCGGCCCAAGATGGAGTCCTGCTTTCAAGATGGAGCCTGTTCTGTTTCCTCCTTCAATATAAGTTGAAAGGGGGGGATTGTTTTGAAATTTTGAGTCTTCAATATTTTAAGTGTGGATGGGAAGGACTCAATAAAGAGAGAGTGATTGAACATATACATAGACAATAACTAGAAAACTTTGTGAGGAATTCCTTAAGCAAAGGCAAGAAGAAGAGGCCCAGAGCCCAAGAGGAGGGAGTAATCATGGCAAGGGAAGAAGAAGATAAGCAAGATGGACCATGGGCCCACGTTCATGGAACTGTTTAAAGACAGTGTTAGTCCTGCAGAGCCCTGTTAAATTTTGTTAGCTTCTTTGTAGTTTGACGAAGATATTATATTTAACAATTCCAACCCCACCAGTGATTTTTGATATCTATAGCAAGGGGATCCAATGCTAAATTTTCCAGAAACTCTTTGGAATTACACATGGAATGCTAGCTGCTGGTGATCTCTGGTCTCTTCCTCCTATCCCCCTCAGCCCACCCCATCAAGTTAACTGTGCTTTTACACAGGAAACTTCTGAAGATGGGATGACTAAATGTCATGCATATAAATGTCATGCATATATAGTTTGGAACTATAGTTCAAAATATTGTATTACAAGTTTAAAAGTTACTAAGAGGACTTCCCTGGTACGTGGCATGGGTTCAATCCCTGGTGGGAGAACTAAGATCTCACATGCCATGAGATGTGGCCAAAAATAAATAAAGATTGCTAAGAAAGTAAATCTTAAAAGTTCTCATCTCAAGAAAAAAAATTCATAACTTTTTATCATGACAAATGAGAAATAAGACTTACCATGGTGAACATTTCACAATGCATACAAATGTCAACCATTATGTCCTACATCTGAAATTAATACAATTTTGTATGCCAATTATGCTTCAATTAATATATATATATATATATATATGATTTGATTAATTCCAGGAAGATGCCTTCTGCCCCAAAATATTTCTCCTGCTATCACATTCCTGATGTCTAAAATTTCAGAATTAGAGATATCATCCTGTGGGATAGAAGAGTTAGGTTAAAATTTGAATTAATTCAGTTCAGTTCAGTCACTCAGTTGTATCCAACTCTTTGCCAACCCCATGGACTGCAGTATGCCAAGCTTCCCTGTCCATCACCAACTCCCGGAGTTTACTCAAACTCATGTCCATCGAGTCGGTGATGCCATCCAACCATCTCATCTTCTGTTGTCCCCTTCTCCTCCGCCTTCAATCTCTTCCAGCATTAGGGTCTTTTCAAACAAGTCAGTTCTTCGCATCAGGTGGCCAAAGTACTGGAGTTTCGGCTTCAGCATCAGTCCTTCCAATGAATATTCAGGACCGATTTCCTTTAGGATGGACTGACTGGATCTCCTTGCTGTCCAAGGGACTCTCAAGAGTCTTCTCCAACACCACAGTTCAAAAGCATCAATTCTTCGGCACTCAGCTTTATAGTCCAAGCCTTATTAGATATAAAATGTTTAAGTATATAGCTCCCTGGCACTTGCAACAATATCACATTTCAAACCTCCCTTAAAACTATACTCAAGAGATAAATATAAACAATTTCTCTACCCAAAGAAAACAGTCTTCACTGAAGAGTGAAACATACAATAAGCAAAATTTCACAGGCCTCCAATGGGATCACGTGAGGGTCTGGATTTCCAGGAGACAGTAGTTTCAAGGAAGGAGCTGCTGAAAATGCTGCTGGAGCCTCCACACCCACTTCCCGCAAAATTTGCCTCTCCACAACTCTACCAATCAGAATCAATGTTAAAATATGTTACTCTTTAACTTCTATAGTTACACACAATTATCCTCACTTAACATATGAAGAGTTTAGGATAAATAACTTGCCCAAGGGAATATAGGTAGTGGGAAAATAATAAAAATGAAAGTCTGAATCAATCACATAAAAATCACTCCCCTCAAAAAATTTATGGTCAATTCAGTTTACACTTTCCCACTATAGCTTGTGCTCACTAGGTTTGAATGCTGCACCTCTCTACTAAAGGTTTAATGTGCACTAGCTTTTTCAGTGGAGAAGGCAATGGCACCCCACTCCAGTACTCTTGCCTAGAAAATCCCATGGACGGAGGAGCCTGGTAGGCTGCAGTCCATGGGCTTGCTAGGAGTCAGACTCGACTAAGTGACTTCGCTTTCACTTTTCACTTTCATGCATTGGAGAAGGAAATGGCAACCCACTCCAGCGTTCTTGCCTGGAGAATCCCAGGGATGGGGGAGCCTGGTGGGCTGCTGTCTATGGGGTCGCATGGAGTCGGACACGACTGAAGTGACTTAGCAGCAGCAGCAGCAGCAGCTTTTTCAGTATTTGCAAAGCTAATGCTATCATTTATATAATTATTTGCATATGAATTATCTCTTTCTATACTCCCAATACATTAGTTTTTATTAATTCTAACTTAAAAGTGAGAAAGCCAAAGTAAGTGATTTGCCTATAGTAACTAATAAGTGGTAGATGATAATAAGGTGACATAATAAGATGTCTTAGAACCAGCCACAATATTATATATGTTTACCCTCATGCTTCATCTCACATAATTCTAAAGATGAATACTAAACTTGGGATCAATTAAAACCCCTGTGTGTTTTTCATCTGAATTATTGATGACTTGGGTCACTATTATCCTATCTTTGTAAAAACTAATTTTTTAATCTTTTTTTTTATTCACTTCAATTTTTTAATCTTAATTACAGGATTTCACATTTGTGCATGTTAGACATTATTTAGTTGGTTTTATTCTTAGTCAAAGAGTGTTTATATGAAGTTTCAATCTTCTGTTAAGTTTTCTATGTTGAATAATATTAGAATATTTACTCACACCATATAAAAAATTAAACTCAAAATGGATTAAAGACCTAAATATAAGACCTGAAACCATAAAACTCCCAAAAAAGAACATAGGCAGAACACTCTTTGATATAAATTATAGCATATTTTTTTATTTGTCTAAGGCAAAGAAAACAAAAGCAAAAATAAACAAATGAGACCTAATAAAACTTCAAGGCTTTTGCACAAAATGAAAAGATGATCTACTGAATGGGAGAAAATAATTGCAAATGATATGGCTGATAAGGGGTTAATATTCAAAATATATAAACAGCTCACACAACTCAGTATCAAAAAAAGAAGCAACACAGTTTAAAAATGGGCATAAGACTTGAATAAATATTTCTCTAAAGAAGACACACAGATGGCCTACAGGCATATGAAAAGATGTTTAACGCTGCTAATCAGAGAAATGCAAATTAAAACCATAATGAGATATTACCTCATACCAGGGTGGCTATTATCAAAAAGACCACAAATAAGAAATGTTGGCAAGAATGTAGAACAAAGCTAACCCTTGTGTACTGTTGGCCGGAATGTGTATTAGTACAGTCACTGTGGAAAACAGTATGGAATTTCCTCAAAAAATTAAAAATAGAATTACTATGCAAAGCAGCAATTTCACTGCTGGGTATATATCCAAAAGCACAAATTCAAAAAGATACATGCACCCCAATGTTTATAACTGCCAAAATATGGAAGCAAATGAAATGTCCATCAACAGATGAATGGATAAAGATATGGCAGTATACATAATGGAATACTACTCAGCCATAGAAAATAATGAAATTCTGGCACTTGCAACAACCTGGATGGACTAGATAGTATTATACTTAGTGAAACAAGTCAGAGTGTGTGTAACCTGAAAAATAAGACAAAGGAATGTATATAACAAAACAGAAACAGACACAGATACAGAGAACAAACTAATGGTTACCAGCGGGGAGAGGCAAGAGAGGAGGGGCAAGTTAGGAGTATGGGACTAAGAGCTACCGTGTATAAAATAAATAAGCTAAGCAACAAGGATATATTGTACAGCACAGGGAAATATAGCCATTATTTTGTAATAAGTTCTAATGGAGTACAGTCTATAAAAACACTGAATCACTCTCTGTACACCTGAAAGCAATATAATATTGTCAATCACCGATACCTCACTTTCTTAAGTGTTTATTTGAAGCTTCAATCCTGTGTCTAGTTTCTATGCCTCCATACTTCGGGTATATACAAATTTGATCATCTGTATTTGTCTCCATCAAATTTACTGATTTAAATGTTGATAATAGATGAGACTGTGAAGTAGACACCTGGGAAATCACCAAATGGAATTTCCCATATGGTGCTATTTTCACACTGACCAAAACATGTACTTTCTTTATTCTATGCCTCACAGCCTCTCTTCTGTTTCAATTGGCATGTTTTTTTTTTAACAGCACATTATGTTCATTTTAACATTAGACAGAACTAGCTTAGAACAAAGAGCCATTTCCTTCCCTGAAAAGATAACCGCCTTACCCTTGTTTTACTTTCGGAAGTTCTCTGTGATAAATGTATCACAGCATTATCCAATATATGTTTTTGTACACTGTTGTCCATTTAATAGAACCAAATTTAACATGTTAGATATTTGTAACTCTCCAGGAAAGCAAATATGAAGTACTATGGTTCTTAAGCCTCTTTACCAGCTGTTTAAGATATATTTTGATTGGTGGTTTAGTCGCTCAGTCGTGTCTGACTCCTGTGACATCATGGACTGCAGCCTGCCAGGCTCCTCTGTCTGTGGGATTCTCCAGGCAAGAACATTGGAGTGGGTTGCCATTTCCTTCTCCATGGGATCTTCCCGACCCAGGAATTGAACCTGGGTCTCCTGCACTGCAGGTAGATTCTTTACCAACTGAGCTACAGAGGAAAGCCCTAATTTTGGTTAGTTTTCCATAATTTTTTTAAAGAAGTAATGTTTACATGTATCAGTTCAGTTCAGTTCAGTTGCTCAGTCGTGTCTGACTCTTTGCGACCCCATGAATTGTAACACGCCAGGCCTCCCTGTCCATCACCAACTCCCAGAGTTTACTCAAACTCATGCCCATCGAGTTGGTGATGCCATCCAGCCATCTCATCCTCTGTCGTCCCCTCTCCTCCTGCCCCCAATCCCTCCCAGCATCAGGGTCTTTTTCAATGAGTTAACTCTTCAGGTGAGGTCGCCAAAGTACTGGAGTTTCAGCTTCAGCATCAGTCCTTCCAATGAACACCCAGGACTGATCTCCTTTAGGATGGACTGGTTGGATCTCCTTGCAGTCCAAGGGACTCTCAAGAGTCTTCTCCAACACCACAGTTCAAATGTATTAGAATAAAGTTTGTAACATAATATTAGCAAAATCATAACATTTGCATGCATGAAACAAAACAAAATTTATAGCATACTATCAGCAAAACCATTTACTTGTTCCCATTACACTACTATTTTAATGTATCATTTAGCAGTATCTTAGTATCATTAAGCCCTATTTACAATGAGGGAAAAATGCTCTGGTTAACATGACTTCTTTCACTCATTCAACAAACATATTACCTGGTTGCATAATATGTACCAGGCATATACTAGGTACTAAAAAGACACAAGTGTACAGTCCCTGCCATCAAAGGGCTCAGTTTTCGGAAGGGGGGTGTGGCGGGAACTAAAGAAAATTCAGAGTGCAGATTTATAAGAGCTGAAACACTGAGTGTTATGGAAAGCACAGACTCTCACTCAGCAGAAGGGTATGATACTTTTATTTGTCTTGACAATAAGCAGAGATCAGATATGTGAAAATCCATCTAGGCTAAGCAAATGGCATGTGCAAAGGTGTGGAGGTTTGTGAAACTTGATATACTTAGAGAATAGAAAGTCACGTAATGTGGCTGGAAAGAAGGATGCAGGTGGCTGAGCAATAACTGATGAGGCTGGAGAGAAGAGCCAGGGTCTCACCATGAGCACCTTGTGTCCCATGCCCATGAGTGTACCATTTACCCTGAAATCAGTGAAGACAGTGGGCAGTATCTGAGTCAACGAGTTTAACCAGGGGGCTCTTTCAGTGATCAAGGGCAGAAAGGAGAGAGGCCCAAAGGAGAGAGGGCAGAATGCAATGACACGCTAATAAAGGGTGTGTCTCCCAGTGTTCATTGTGCATAAGAGTCAGCTGGGGAGCACTTCTAAAATACAGATGTCTGGGGAGCACTTCTAAAATACAGATGTCTGGGCCCAAACCAGACCTATTCACCCTTTTAATACTTTTCAACGATCCCCTGAATTCTTCTACTGGAATCAGTCCATAGATTAGCATTTGAGAAAGACAGTTTTGCCTCTATCTGTAGGACAAGGACCCACATGAGAAAAGACTCTAAAAAAGAGTGGATATGTAAGTATAACTGATTCACTTTGCTGTACTGCAGAAAGTAACAACATTGTAAATCAACTATAAGCCAATAAAAAATTAAAATTTTTAAAATAAAAATAAGATTCTAAAATAATTAAAATAAAATGTTAAAATAATTAAAATAAAAATATTCTTAATGGTAATAATTTAAAGTTTCAATTATACTTATTACAAGTATATTACAAGAGCAGATAAAATCCACTTCTAAAAGACTGAAAATAGGGAATGTTAGGATATTTTCAAAGAAATAAATTTTATTTCCAAACTGCTTAGAATAACTAGCGATGAGAATAAACTACGGATTGCTAGAAGTCAATATAATTACATTTCATAACAAAAAACAATTTACAAGATTTTGTATTTACATTTTTAATAAGTGAATCTATTTTTGCTTTGCAAGCTTGCTCCTTCTAGTAGATTAAATATTAGCTTTATAATCTTTCTTAATCTTAATTTAGTTTTTATATCCTTTTCATCTCTAAGGAATAAAAGATAAACTTCAATCCAGCCTATAATAAAAGATCATAAGTTCTTTTTTTTTTAAGATCATAAATTCTAAATAAGTGTTGTCTGAACTAACTTGGTTTTGCTACATAATCTTCTGACTTGCAAAAAATTTATATTAAGAAAAATGCTTACCATATGATCAGTTACCTTAAACAAGTAAATTGTCACTAATTCTATTTGTTAGGAAATTCAGGCTATTAATCTGTATTTGTGCTTAGCTCATTTTTAGGCAGTACTTGTATTTTAAGTAAATATATGAGTTAAATTTATCTGTTTTGAAAGTCATGTCTCCTGTCCTTGCCTTAGTGAGAACAAAGCCTCTCATCTTATTTCTCGACTTTCCATCCCCAAAGCCCAAACTGATTTTAATTCAATGTGATAATAAGCTCCATGAAGATAGAAAACTGTGTGTCCTGGTTACACTTTACCCCTAACTCCAAGCTCAGGGCCTAAACAGGACATATAGTTGATAGACATTTATTTATTTACTTATTTATTAATAAGAATCATCTTCCCTTTATAACCCCAGGAAAACTCAATTTTACCCAGATTTATCTAAACGTATAGCCATCTACTTCAGCCAGTATAGGAAGAAGCGCACATGGACAGAAAGCATTTTTTAATAGTTGTCTACCAATCAACCTAAGTATAAAGATCATTACTTGATGTTCAGTAAAAGAATTTTGATGTCATCATCAGTTGTGTCAAATTACACAAGTAAAACCCCCAAAGGAGAGTCTTGCCCTGGCTCTGGAACTACTATAGGGGCTCAGACATCAGAACCCCTGATGAGAACATCAGTTCTCATCACTCAAAATTCCCTTAAAATGACCTGACAGAGGAGCCAACCACATGTTAAAGCCAATTTAAAGCACTTGTAAAAACTAATATGTTAGCTCTACTGTAACAGTCCATTTAATAAAATGGACAGAATACTGTCTCAAAACTATGACTGGTTCAGTAAGACTGGCTCTAATGGCCAGTAGTAACGCAAGAGAGGCAAACGTGAATGGAGCATTTATTTAAAGTCAGGCATTGTGCTAAGCATTTTATCTAATCTCATCAAAGCCTCATGACAACTGACTAATGGAACAATTGATGAACTTCATTTTACAGGAGAAAAGGAGGAATCTGACTTATGTAACTTGTGTATGCTCTGTGCATATACTACACCATTTTATATAATGGACTTGAGTATCCTTGGATGTGGGTATCCACAGATGGTCCTGGAACTAATCCCCTACGAATACTAAGGGATGACTGTATTAAGCAATTTGAAGCTAGTGTTTGAAAACAAAAATACCATGATTTATTCATCCAAAGTTCAGATTATATCCTTGTATATGAGACAGAAAGCACTTCATATTTGAATACAAACTTCCTTTGCCTTCTGTACATACATACAGTTAATAATAAGACCACACCAAATTAATCACCTAGAAAGCTAATATACCCTAACATGACTAGTTTTTATCAAGCCACTTAAAACTCTAACAAAGCTATCATCTGCACCTCAATTACAGACTAGGAAAGATAAACAATCTGCTCGTGGGAAAAAAGGCATCTGACTCTTGGCCTATGGTAGGCATGAGTGAATGAATGAATGAGGAAGAGAGTGCAATGTATGAGGGAGAAGGATCTTTACAAACTCGGACTTTTTATTGGTCTTAAACGTGTTCTGAGAGCAAACATCATTTTAAACTTGGAAAGTCATGTTAGTACCGATAATCTCTGAAATTTGGACACAGTGAAGCCCAAAACATATAAAGAGCTTTGCTGATAAAAGAGGAAAGATCCCACAGTTTAATCTTTAACTCTTTGAAATAAAGTATAGCCTCTTGTAAAGGAACTATCAGAAAATTCAGATGTGATAGATGATAGCGAGTGTTTGTATCAGTTGCTGTGGTGTCAGAGCAGCTGCCTGGATACCTTTATCCTGTGGTGAACAGTGAGGTGTCACTGACAACTTTGCTGAAGCTTATAGCTTCCTCTGTAACTACGGACAATAACAATACTATTGAGCACCTAGCACATCCCTAGTTTACAAATGACAGGACCGAAGCTCAGAGGCACTGACTGGTCCAGGCTCACATAGCCTGAAAGAGATGAATTCAAACCTGTGTCTAACTCAAAGCCCAGGCTCCTTCTGCTAGTCCAGGTTGCCTCTTTCTGTGTTACAGAAATCTAAGGAGGCTTGATCTAAAGATCTGGCAGGAAAGTAATGATTTTCTATGAGTAATGGTAAGAAAGCAATGTATACAACTGATTTATTACAATGGTGGAATTAGAGTTGGATATTTACTGTTCTTTACTATTCTGCAGAGGAGATTTTAATGCCATTTATGTAAGATTAGATAATTTATTACAATTAATTCATGAGTTCTTATAATCTTTCCATTTTTATTTTTATACCCCCCCTGGTGCTGAGTCATAATATGCTGGATTATACTTAGTCTCTGCCTGTGCATAAGCATCTGTTGAGGAGTTCTTGGGTGGCATTATTTACATTTTCTTATAAAGCCTGTTTGATAACATGCTGACTTCACAGACATTGAATCACCATACTTGGCTCTTGCATGATTTAACATTAAATCATTACGCAGAGCACTTCTTGTAGAGGAAATTATAAACTCAGCCATAGCATGTGCTGTCTCCTGAATTATAAAAGCATACTCAACAACACTCAAAATCAAACTTAAGGTTTGATTGGGGAATCTAAAAAAAAAAAATGATACAAATGAACTTACTTACAAAACAGAAAGAGACTCACAGACTTAGAGAACGAACTTATGGTTGCCAGGGGCAGGTGGGGAAAGGATAGTTAGGGAGTTTGGGACGGTCATGTACACACTGCTATATTTAAAATGAATAACCAACAAGGATCTATAGTGTAGCACATGGAACTCAATGGTATGTGGCAGCCTGGGTGGGAGGGGGGTTTGAGGGAGAATGGATATCTTTGTATGTATGACTGAGCCCCTGCGCTGTTCACCTCAAACTATTACAACATGATTAATCAGCTATACCCCAATACAAAATAAAAAGTTCAAAAGGAAAAAAATATACTTGATTAGCATTAAATCTACTTACTTGGGACTTCCCTGGTGGTCTAGGGGTTAAGAATCCACCTTCCAATGCAGGGGATGTAGGTTCGATCCCAGTGGGGGAACTAAGATCCCACATGCTACAGGGCAACTAAGCCCCCGACACAACTAGAGAAAGCCCACGCACTACAACAAAAACCCAGTGCACCCAGAAACAAAAAAATACTACTTACTATTATCACTTGAGGAAGGTTGACTCACATAAAGCATAAGATAAAGGTGAGGGGATTCAAATTAAGATGTGAAAACTTCCTGCTCCCCAAAGTACTCATTTTAACTGAAATTCTCCATTATAGTCTCTGACCAGTGACGCAGAGTTTATTGGTTCCTAAAGATGTGGAAGACCGGTGTAGTCTCCCCAGGGGAAATTTTGGAAGGGGGCTGATTGTCACAATCAGTTCAGTTCAGTCACTCAGTCATGTCTGACTCTGCGACCCCATGGACTGCAGCACACCAGGCCTCCCTGTCCATCGCCAACTCCCGGAGTTTACTCAAATTTATGTCATTGAGTCAGTGATGCCATCCAACCATCTCATCCTCTGCCATCCTCTTCTCCTCCTGCCTTCAATCTCTCCCAGCATCAGGTTCTTTTCCAGTGAGTCATTTCTTCACATCAGGTGGCCAAAGTATTGGGAGTTTCAGCTTCAGCATCAGTTGTCACAATGACTGACACTAAACAGGTAATAGGAAGCTAATTATTGATGCATTCTTTAGCAACATAAGAATGGCACATACACAGCTCCTCATCCACCAGACATTTCAGTCATACTGCAGCAATGAAAGGGGCTTCCCAGTTGGCTCCGTGGTACAGAATCCACCTGCCAAGTAGGAGAGGTAGGTTCAATCCCTGGGTTGGGAAGATCCCCTGAAGAAGAAAATGGCGACCCACTCTAGTATTCTCACCTGGGAAATCCCATAGACAGAGGAGCCTGGCCAGTTACAGTCCATGGGGTCACAAGAGAGTTGAACATGACTAAACAACAACAGCAATGAAAGAGCTTCACATCATGCAGGGGTTAGATGTGGAAGGTGAGTAGGAAATCAAGGGATTTCTTTAATACCTTATTACCACTCCTTTATTTCATTAGGAAAATGTTGACGATGGCCGAGCAAGCATCTATCAATCCGTCGTCACCAACACCAGCAAAGAAATGTCCTGTTTCAGTGACTTTCCAATGCCTGACGATTTTCCAAACTTCCTGCACAATTCTAAAGTCCTGGAATATTTCAGAATCTTTGCCAAGAAGTTTGATCTACTAAAGTATATTCAGTTCCAGGTATTGTATTTGGGGTAGGGGGGAGGGAAACAGCACGATAGAAAACTCGAAAAGTAATGTCATTACCCGTGATATTATAGGCTATATGCATAAACAGAAGAAAGACATTTGTCAAAATTAAGGCTTGAATGATATTGACAGTGAAACTGCATTTAAATTAGTATCTGTAACCACTGAAGACGACTAGCCTCATTTCCTTTGAAAGGGTATATGAAAACAAAAGTTATGTTGTTTTATTTTCTTACCTTCTCCATAGAAATGGATTATCTTAGAAAATGGATTAGATAAACCCACAGCTCCCCATTCATCTCAGAACACTATAGAGACCACTCTTGTTAATTTTTGATGCATTCTTTAGCAACATAAGAATGGCCAGATAATTCTGAAATGCAATTATAACTACCTTTCCCTTGTTTTCTCAAAAAAAATAATCAACAAGAAAAAACCAATATCCTCATTAAACATCCTAAATTTGTATCAATAACCTACACTCTGAAAACCAGTAACTGTGTCTAGGAAATAAATTATAGCACTGAATAAATATTAGTAGAACTTATTTTTTAATACATTTCATTTTCTCAGTAATTTTAGTTTTACTATAGATTTGTATTACATTAATTTGGAATAATTGATTTAGTGGACATAAACATATGCAAATACCATGAAACTATTTCAGTCTATCTAATGTAGAGTTCCTCCAGTTTCTTCTTCTTTTGTTTATCATTTTACTGATGTTGTTTTCTGGAGATTGGAGAGGGCTTAAGAAAACTCACTCCCATTTATTGATCTCTGAATTGGTATAAGCCATAAGATGCAAGAACTCAATTCAAACTATAAAAGGACATGTCCAGACTAAGTTCAGTATCAATACAGTGACCTCCCAGGAATGGGAAACCGCCAGGTTGCCTGAGAAGGAGTGAACTGGTTCAGGGCAGTTACATTTCTAATAACCTCCCCAGTGACAGTGAAGATTGGTCCTCGAACTACATTTTGAATAGTCAAGAATCCAGAGTACTTTAGTGAATATACCATGCTTAACTTCAAATTTGAAATCTTTCAACTGAAAATACCCAGACATTTTGTAGCCTTTTCACAACATTCCACATACATTTTTTAAAACTGTAAAAGCTTCAAAATTGCCAACACAGCATTTTGAAAAATATCTGAAATTTTCAAAAGCATGTATAAGGGGCTCAAACACTTGCCAGCAAGAAGGAAGCATACCATTCACCTGAAAAGCTTCACTTCCTTTGACATTGCTTCTTAAATACATCAAACACAACATTTATGTACCTTTTTAAAAATCCATAAACCTCCACACAGCAAACAACATTTACAAAAAATCAATAAACCAGTAAATTGTTTAATCCAAATGAGAGTATGAAATGTATTGCTAGCAAGACATTTTAAAAATAATAAATATGACCAAGCCACAAATACTGAGCCCACATGCTGTAACTACTGAAGCCCACGCTTCTAGAGCCTCTGCTCTGCGGAGAAGCCCACACACTACATCTTTAAAAAAAAAAATGAGTGGATATGAATAGACAATTCACAAAGGAAGAAATGTTGTGCAAACGTAACAATGAATGTTACCAAAAAAATTCGCACTCACTAGTAAACAACAATATGCAAAATAAAGGAGATGATGCAGACTTCTTTGGTGGCACAGTGGATAAGAATCCCTCTGCCAATGCAGGGGACACAGGTTTGATCCCTGGTCCGAGATGATTCCATATGCCACGGAGCACCTAAGCCCATCCACCACAATTATTGAGCCTGTGTGTTGCAAATACTGAGCCTGTGTGCCGTAACTACTGAAGCTCTCATGTCCTAGAGACCATCTTCAGCAACAAGAGAAGCCACCTCAACATGAAGCCCATGCACCACAATAAAGAGTAGCCCCCACTCTGCAATGAGGGAAAGCCCGCAAGTAGCAATGAAGACCCAGCACAACCAAACTTTAAATTAATTTTTTTTAAAAAAGCACATGATGCCTTTAATAAAATAAATAGGAATAACTCACCATTCATGGAGTGCTGTCATTGTGCCAGGCGCTATGCATGGAATATATTCTCTAACACAGAGTCTGCACAGAGGTCAACACAAAAGTTTTGTGATAAATGCTGATTGTGTGATCACTTGAATGATGAACACGTATTTTGTATCTTGCCCAGACTTTTGCCATGATTTTCTAAGTCTCTCTCCTTATTCAGAGAGACTTAACGCTGGTTCCCACTGCTGAGTCAGGCCTCTCACACAAAGCAGTACATCCTTGGGAGCATGTGCCAAGGAAGAAGCAGCAGGGCGCACTTAGCAGTCTTTGCCTTAAGTGGCTTGAAATGGCTTCAAATGGAATCTCAATGGAGCCAGACATTGCACTCTACCCTTACCCACTCCCAGGCACTGGACAAGGCCCCTTTTATGCCAGAGTAATTCTCAATGATGCCTTCTCTGTGTTTGATTCCAGACAACCGTCCTCAGTGTGAAAAAACACCCGGATTTTGCAACCTCTGGCCAGTGGGTGGTTGTTACTGAGAACAACGGTAAGGAGCAAAGCGCTGTCTTTGACGGAGTCATGATCTGCAGCGGCCATCACGTCTTCCCTCATCTCCCACTGGAGTCATTTCCAGGTGAGGCCTGTGCAGAGCCCCGGCTTTTGGGAGCAGGTGTCCAGCTACTTAATGTTCAGGCTAGATTGACAGCAAAACTGGCTAGCTACTGCAACTCAGCATAATATTAAAATCAGGATAGAGCCAGAAAGATGAAAGATTCCAAATACCATCTTTGTTTCTTTTGAGCCCTCCGGGTCTTCATCATCAGAGTGCAGCCAAAGTTCAGCCTTCCCCAAAGTGACTAAATGTTACTCAGAATTTCAGAGAATTTTCACCCATCTTGGTTTTCTGTTGGAGAGATCCTTTCAGCCATGTACCTTACCTTACGACAGGGAAGCCTGGGGTGCTGCAGTCCATGGGGTTGCAAAGAGTCGGACAGGACTGAAGGGCTGAACAATAACAAAAGCTTACCCTGACCTTTTTCTATCCTGCCAAACACCTGTGACTTTGTTTCATTTTGGGGACTTCCACAGAGCCATGCCCACAGCCAGGGTTACTGGGGGTAGTTTCTGGACATCAGTACTCCAATAGGATAGTGATGGATGCCGGAAGTGCAGGGGAGGATGGCTCCTCCCAGGCCCCTCCGTACGACAGCACACTTCCTTCCCAAGGCCTTTAGGAAAACATTTAATAGGGTGGTTCAGTCCAAGCCCCACATTATTCAAACCGCCTGAGGAGTTTTTAAAGTTCAAATGACCTTCAAAGATTCAATCGGTCTAGGGTAGGCCTAGGTCAATTACTTGTTCAAGTGATTTCAATATGCAAGCTGGACTGAGGCTTCCTGATCTAAAGCAATGAAACTTTCCAACAGAATCACCTAGAGGACTTTTAAAACCACAACTTTCTAGGCTCCACCCCTAGCATTTCCAGCTCTGTAGATCTAGGCTGAGAATTTGCATCTTTAACAAGTTCTCTGGGGATGCCAATACTGCTGGCCAAGGGACCAACACTTTGAGAACTCATATGATCTAAAGGAGAAGGAAATAGCAACCACTCCAGTGTTCTTACCTGGAAAATTCCATGGACAGAGGAGCCTGGCAGACTACAGTCCATGGAGCTGCAAAGAGTCTTATGCAACTGAGCACATGATCTAAAGGCTCTTTCAAGCAGCCCATCATCAAAGACAAATACTTTAATAAGGCCATGTTTTCCTGGGAAAAGACACAGATGTTTATCTTCAGAAAGGCCTGTCCATGGAAGCAATCTAGATGTCCATCGACAGATGAATGGATAAAGAAGCTGTGGCACATTCATACAAGGGCATATTTCTCAGCCATTAAAGTGAACACATTTGAGTCAGTTCTAATGAGGTGGATGAACTTAGAGCCTATTATACAGAGTGAAGTCAGAAAGAGAAAAACAAATATATAGTATATTAATACATATACATGGAATCTAGAAAGATGATACTGATGAACTCTATTTTCAGGGCAGCAATGGAGACATAGACATAGAGAACAGACTTGTTGATATGGGTTGGGGTGGGGGAAGGAGAGGGTGGAATGAATGGAGAGAGGAACATGGAAGCATATATGCTACCATCTGTAAAATAGATAGCCAGTGGGAATTTACTCTGTGACTCAGGGAACTCAAACTGGGACTCTGTGACAACCTAGAGGGGTAAAACGGGGTGGGAGATGGGAGGGAGGTTCAAGAGGGAGAGGATAAATGTATACCTATGGCTGATTCATATTGATGTATGGAAGAAATCAACACAATATTGCAAAGCAATTATCTTTCTGCTGCTGCTGCTGCTGCTGCTGCTAAGTCGCTTCAGTCGTGTCCAACTCTGTGCCACCCCATCCCTGGGATTCTCCAGGCAAGAGTACTGAAGTGGGTTGCCATTGCCTTCTCCGAAGTATCCTTCAATTAAAAACAAATAAATTTTTTTAAAAAGGCTCTCCAAAGAAGACATACAGATGGCTAACAAACACATGAAAAGGTGCTCAACATTGCTCATTATTAGAGAAATGTAAATCAAAACCACAATGAGATATCACCTCACACTGGTCAGAATGGCCATCATCAAAAAGTCTACAACAATAAATGCTGGAGAGGGTATGAAGAAAAGGAAATGGTCTTGCACTGCTGGAGGAAGTGTAAATTGATACAGCCAGTATGGAAGACGGTATGGAGATTCCTTAAAAAATTAGGAATAAAATCACCGTATGACCCAGCAATCCCACTCCTAGGCATATACCCTGAGGAAACCAGGGTTGAAAAAGACACATGTATCCCATTGTTCACTGCAGCACTATTTACAATAGCTAGAACATGGAAGCAACCTAGATTGCTTGTCTAGGTTCATTGACAGATGAATGGACAAAGAAGCTATGGTACATATACACAATGGAATATTACTCGGCCACAAAAAGGAATGCATTTGAATCTGTTCTGATGAGGTGGATGAACCTAGAACCTATTATACAGAGTGAAGTGAGTCAGAAAGAGAAAGATAAATATCATATTTTAACGCACATATACGGAATCTAGAAAAATGGTTTTGAAGAATTCATTTCATTACAATCATTAGCACTTAATAATATGTTTAAGAAACCTTCAAAAGAATATATGCTATGTGATATTGAAGTATCATTGTATATTACAAAATAGGATGATGGATGGCTGGAAATCAATACCTGACTCTACTCTATCCATCAAAACCACCTGTCCTCTAGTAAACACCTAAGCTGCAACCTCTGAAATCAACTTTTTTGGTGCTGAACTATAGGCTTGGGCTTCCCTGATGGTTCAGATGATAAACAATCCACCTATAATGCAAGAGACCTGGGTTCAATCCCTGGGTTGGGAAGATCCCTTGGAGAAGGAAATGGCTACCTACTCCAGTATTCTGGCCTGGAGAATCCATGGACTATATAGTCCAGAGGTCACAAAAAGTCAGACACGACTGAGTACCTTCCACTTCACTTCACCACGTGCTTAACCTAACATTTCTTACATGCTTCATACTTTGAGTTTGCCAGTTGGCCTTAATATTGTAACTTCCCTAAGAGGGGAAATAACAAAACAAATAATTGGTCCCAGAAAGGAAAAGCTGACAGGGCAGTTTTATTGAAATTAAGTTGACATAGTTCATGGATTTCTCTTTTCTTCACCCCAAAGGTATCCAGAAGTTCAAAGGCCAGTATTTCCATAGCCGCCAATACAAGCACCCAGAGGGATTTGAAAAGAAACGCATTTTGGTGATTGGAATAGGAAACTCAGCCTCAGATATTGCAGTTGAGTTGTGTAAGAAGGCTGCTCAGGTAAGATGCTCCCCGATTACCTTGTCTGCTGGAGGGGCGGAGGCGGGGGGGTGGTAGGGGTTGGGGAGGAGAGGAAAAGGGAAGGGCATAGTAGAAAATCACAGCCATATAACCAAGGCTCCATTACTTAATAATTGGTTGATTAGTTGGTTGGTTGCCCAGTGTGGTATCATAGGAAATCTAGAAATCAGGAAGCCAGTCAATCTCCCAGCTTTGCCATTAATCAGCTGTGTAAACTAGAGCAAGTCATTTTACTTCTCTGGATGTCTCCTCACTTAAATTTGGATCAGACAACATTCAGCACAGGAGGCCTTGTTTCTACCCAGGGGCCTCTATGAGTTGACCTGCTCATCTTTGGAAGAGTGCCTTTTAGAAATTTAATACATATTTGAATTCTACTTGAAATGTAAATAATCCATAGTTCCCAAGAATCATTTAAAAAATGAGAGAGATTAAATAGACAGTAAGACTCCCAAACAAGATCATAAATATTTAGGTGCTTCCTGAGGTCTTCCGACCACTGTTATCTTTGCACCTGTTCAGGAATGACACAGCCTAGCTGCCAGCGTCAAACATTACAAGATGCAGATGATGCTGACAGAGATGGCTGAGAATGGCAGTAACTAAATCCCTTTTGGAAGGACAGGCCTAGGCAAAGATGGGAAAATAGCTTGGGTTCCTCTCCCCACAGCAAGCCCTTTCAACATGGTCTGGATTCCAGGGGTTCTATCACTCTTACACTGGCCTCCTTAGCCTGGCATCTTCTGGCTCCTCAGGACTTACTGTGGCCATGTCTACCATTGCCAAAAGTGCCCTATCCTGAGACTCACACTGTCAGGACTTAGATGTTGTTGTCGTTTTTGGGTCGCTCAGACCGTATTTGGTCGTATTTGACTCTGTGACCCCATGGACTATAGTCCTCCAGGCTCCTCTGTCCATGGGATTTTCCAGGCAAAAATACTAGAGTGGATTGCCATTTCCTTATTCAGGGGATCTTACTGGACCAGGAATCTAACATGTATTTCCTGCACTGGCAGGCACTGGTTCATACCACTGAGCCACCAAAGAAGCCCCAAGGGCTCAGATGCCCAGTAGCAAATGTGATAAACATACGTGGTGCTTCCCCAGCAGGTTGATGACGGGGTTCCACTGGGACCTGTCAGAGTTACCACCCTGAGGACAGAGCAGGTCATTAACACCAGAAAGAGTTGTACTAGACACAGGAGGTCCTCACCTTATTTATGAAAAGAAACCACTTTTCATTTTTCAAAGTTTTAAGGCCTTCATATGAAGAACAAATAAAGAGGCAGTAACTGTAAAGGCTCGGAGAAGAGCCAGCTCAGGTGGGGAAGGTACCAAGTTCAGTCCCCTTACTGTTTGGAAAATGTGACAAGCTTGAGGAAGGGAGTATGATGAAAAGAGCTGACCTAGCCATCAACTAAGTGAAGCTCCATACTAGACCACTACATGTTGCAGGTCAGTGATTTGGACTTAGAACAGTTGATCCAAAGATCTTAGATTGCAAGAGTCTATTTCCTCATATGGGCTTTGCCATGTAAAAGCCTGTCTATCATGCTAGATTCAATAATAAGTAAGCACCTTGGCTATATTTGTGTGCCTTCCAGCTCATTAATTTTTAAATAGTGTCTTTCCAACATTTATTAGATTAATAACATAATTGATCATTATGATAAAATATCTTACACAGAGCAATGCACTCTCAATCCTTCTTTGACAAGGCTTACCAGAGATTTTCTAGGAGCTATGTAGGTAAGAGTTAGAACCAAGTGCACCTGCGAAGCTTAAAATTACAGTCTAAACTCACCTTAGTCCTGAGTGTGCCCTGCTTCTTAAAGCAAGTTCATGTTCATAATGATATGACTTGTTCTACCACAGTCCAACCACCCACTCAAAATACTGTGTGATGGTGCTGAGTCATCCACACACTTTTCCACCAAAACCCAAATCTCTGATCCTTTGCCTGAAGTATGCATCTGATCCTAAATCCTCAGACCTATCACACTGCTACAGCTAGTGGAGCTAGCCAGATTAGACTCCCCTGCTGCAGGTATGGTGACAGAGAAAGATAGGGAATAAAATAGGCAGAGCTTCCAGTGTGAACATGGATTGATCCTAAGTGTGTTAGTCACTCAGTCATGTCCAGGTCTTTGCGACCCTATGGACTGTAGCCTACCAGGCTCCTCTGTCCATGGAATTCTCCAGGCAAGAATACTGAAGTGGATAGCCATTCTCTTCTCCAATGGATCTTCCAAATCCAGGGATCAAACCTAAGTCTCCTGCATTACAGGCCATTACAGGCAGGTTCTTTACCCACTGAGCCACCATAGAAGCCCTGAAGAAGAAGGGCAGAGGATAAGTAATGGAAAGAGACTGCATAGAAACATTTAAGTACATTACCTAATGCCTAGCCAAAGTATTGCCAAGCTAACAAAAGGATAGCAGCAGAAACAGTCAGGATGTTAAGTATATTACTACACACAGACCAACAATTCAACACCATTTTATATCAGTGCTACTTCACAAGTTAAGGAGTTGAGACCCAGAAAAACGTGTCTCCAAATTCTGGCTCACTCCAGATATGTGGCACTACATGAAACTCCTCCAGCCTAAATTTACAAAATAATAATAGTTAGCAATACCTGTCATTGGCCAACCAACAGTTTCAGTCCTTTACATGTATCATCTCCTTTAATTGGTACAATAATTCTATGAAGCAGGTACTGCTACCACCCCTATTTTATGGAGAGAGACACAGAGAGGCTGAAGTAACTCACTCAAGGCAACACAGCTTGTAAGTAGTGAGGCTGGGAGTCAAACCCAGGTAGTCTGAATCCAGAGTCCTCAGTCTAGAATTCACAATCTTCAACTCTTAAGTCAATCAGTTCCTTACAAGGGAGTATTAACATGTTTATCAAGTCCTTGTACAATAGAACTCACAGAGTTCTGGCATGTAAAAGTACTGACATGCAAAATTTTAAGAAGCAAATCAAATATGCATTCGGTCAATGGAGAAGTAACAGTAAACAAGGTAAAATACACATTTGAAAAGAGATTTAAATGTACATCTTGAAAACTAGGGCAATATGAGTATACAAGGTAAAGAATACATCTGATATATACACAAACACACTACTAGATATAAAATAAAAGCCCATGTGTAAAATATATAATCAACAAGGAACTACTGTGTAGTACAGGGAAATATACTCTGTACTCTCTAATAACCTATATGGGAAAAGAATCTGAAAAGAATAAATATATGTATATATATATTAATATAACTGATTACCTCCTATATTAACTTCCATATAAAGTAATATCTATGAATAGCAAAGGTTATATTTTTAAACTCTGAGTTTTTGAAATAAATTCAAAGTTAAAAATCTGGCTTTTAGGCTGCAATCATACATATTTTCTGGATTATAATTGTATACCTTTGTTATAAAAACAACCTGGGTTGGATAGAAAAGTGAGAGGAGGGAAGAAGTATTGAACCACAATGCAAACGTAGATTTGTGGATTTTATGGTTGGTTTAGCCCAAAGATTTTCTCGGGTCTGCATGAAGTCCTCAAGATTATGGTAGTCTTCCTCTATCAGTGTAAATACCCCGGGGCACCACTTGTATGATAAAGCTGACCTAGAACAGTGAAAACCAGAAGATCCTTCACTTTGAAGTCAATCATCTTTAAGACAAAGCATTTCAGCCAGTTCTGGGGCCATACATGTGATATATTATCTACACAGTGGGTTCCTCCCAAAAAAAGATGATGCCCTAATATGAACTGCATTCCTTTTTGCTCACTAGGTGTTTATCAGCACCAGACATGGTTCCTGGGTCCTGAGTCGTATCTCTGAAGATGGCTATCCCTGGGACTTGACATTCCTCACCCGCTTTAGAGCCATGCTCTACAATATCGTGCCACGAATTGTTGTAAAATGGGCAATGGAAAAAGTGAGGAGTCAATGGTTCAACCATGAAAATTATGGCCTTGTCCCTCAAAACAAGTAAAATTACTTTACTTTTTTATGGTATACTCATTGATAATCAGGGTTGTCAGAAGGGTTTCTCTTTGAAAAGAGCCAGATTGCTAACATGATAGTTCAAACTACAGCCTAACAGTGTGGGTATCGTACAGCTCCCAGATTTTGAATCCCAGATCCATTCTATATGCCTTTTAAAAAGTAAATATTTGAGAAGATGAAGTATAAATATTAGAAGTTGCTCCAGAGAGTATAACTAGGATTGGGGGAGGACTTCCTAATACCCAGAGCTATCCAACATTGGAAAAGGCTGTTTCAAGAGATTGTGACCTTCCTTTCAGAGGGTGGGATGGGAAAACTGATCCAAATTCTACAGGAGCCCATTATCAAATAAAGAAAAATAAACATCCATATTGTTTGCTTGTGTTCATAAGATCAGAGATGTATAACTTGGAGATTAACAGGCAATGAATATTTCTCAAAAGCCCCCCGTGAGAAGAACTCTTATGGTGTAGAGTCAGCAAAGTATAACAGGCTCCTTCCCCCTCCCCCACCCCAAAAAAAGAACAGGAGAGCTTTGCAGTCTTTCAACAAATGCAGTATGGCTGCTGTATTCTGAGATCTGATACATATGCCATGCAGTCTTTTTTTTTTAAGTGGTTCTCAAATCTAAAAGAAAAAGGATATTCCAGACATATAACCAGACATTGCTCCACTATTCATGCTATCATGCTATCTGTGGATATTTGAGATAAAGAGATATCCCCAAACTTAATTCTATGCATTAATTTTCATACTAATCTCTTAATTAGTTTCAAAACTGATGGGAATTTAACAAATTTTTTTAACAAATTTTTTCTTCCTTACTTATGACCAGATAGAGATTAAATAAAACAGCAAGATAATTAAAGGTAGATAACATAAAGCAACAGTGGAGATATCAGCAGGATAATGACAATTGGAGTACTCAGGAATTGATCACAGACGTTGGCATTTTGCCTAAACCCTTAGGATGTCTCTTTTTTTGCAATGTGTTTTGCCCACATCACCTACATGCATGTTTTCCTTATTTGTTGAAGGAAGAGATATGTGACATGTGAATAAAGTCTCATGTGACATGAGAATAAAGTCTGAGAGTAAAGTTTGGGGTAGGCCAACTAGTCAAGTTAGAAAGTTTTACAGATATTTTAGAAACTACTTTTTTCTCAAATCCAACCCCATAAAATATTAACAGAGTTCAAAACGCCTCATTAAATGCTCCTTTCTGAGTGTTTTCTTCTGCGTGTTTCAGATACCTTTCAAAAGAGCCTGTCATAAATGATGACCTTCCAAGTCGTATACTCTATGGAGCCATCAAGGTGAAATCAAGAGTGAAAGAGCTCACAGAAACATCTGCCATCTTTGAAGATGGAACAGTGGAAGAGAACATTGACATCATTGTCTTTGCAACAGGATATACTGTCTCTTTTCCCTTCCTTGAAGATCTTGTTAAAGTAGAGAATAATATGGTCTCACTGTACAAATTCATCTTCCCTCCTCAACTGGAGAAGTCAACTCTTGCATGCATCGGTTTAATCCAGCCCCTAGGTCCCATTTTCCCAGCTATTGAACTTCAAGCTCGTTGGGTAACCAGAGTTTTCAAAGGTAAGTGAGTGAGTGAGCAGGCAGGTGAGTGGCTGAGGGTTTCACACTTGGTGGACTTTGCTAAAAACAAGTTTAGAAAAGGAAGTTGCCAAAAAAGTTTCCAACCTTGGCTGCTCTCACAAAACTGGCATCCTAAAAAATTAGCAGAGAATTCAAAAAATAACAAATACTGGGATACAAGAATAAATATCCATAATCATTCCTTTAAAATATTAGAAAATTCAGAGAATTTCAATTGGCATAGTGTTAAGTACATATTACTTTTTGTTGGACTAATGAAAGAACAGTGAAGAAGGAAGACATCTATGACTCCAAGTTTTACCTATAAAATGTTTATAAGTTCCTTGGGATATGTGCAAATCAAGAGACCTAGGGCCTACTCCATACTTAATTCCAAATTAACTCTTAATATCTAAGCACCTCAACCTCACAGATCCCTACAAAGCTATAAAATGATTGAAATACTTCTCTCTGAGCATTGTGTAGCACTTTGCACTTCTCAGAAGACTGTTACTATCTCCCTGATCCCAGGGTTCAATTCAGCTAAACAAAAATTTATTGAATATTCAGCCCTGTGCTGGAACTTGGTGGCATAGAGACAAATTTAAATGGATCATTTCAAGATAATAAGACAAATGCTTTGTCAGAGGAATGCATGGAGTGTATAGAAAGAAGAGAAAGAGTGCTAGCAACAACAGAGTGGGGTTGAGGAAGGGCATGTGGTCAAGGAAGACTCCTAGATAGCTGGGTTTCCCAGGTGCAGAAAAAGGAACCCTTGAGTGAGAGCACAGAGGTGTGATATAGATGGAGAGTTACACGTTATCTGATATTCCTAGAACGTGGGGTGTGAGGCAGGGAGGGGTGAAAGATCTTCTTAGAGAGCAAGGGACCAGAACAGAGGAACCTTTTGAGGCACACTAACGAGTTTGAATATAAAATATAGATCAGCTCTTTTCTAATTTCTTGTTGTTGTTTAGTCTCTAAGTCATGTTCAACTCTTTTGCGCCTCTATGGACTGTACGCTGCCAGGCTTCTCTGTCCATGGGATTTCCCAGGCAAGAATACTGGAGTGGGTTGCCAGTTCCTTCTCCAAAAGATCTTCCCAATCCAGGGATCAAATCTGCGTCTCCTGCATTGTGGGAAAATTCTTTGTTACTGAGCCACCTGAAGCCCCTTCCCAAATTTAGCTGGTAGACCCAAAACCATCCAGTGGACCCTTAGGAGCCCTGATTAAGTCTGGCTTGAGGACCTAGAGTCTCCACTTAAGAAAGCCCTTCTGCCAGAGGACCCAGTGAAAGGTTCTAAGCAAAGACCAGACATTATCAGATTTACATTTTTGGTAGATTATTTCAGCATTAGTGTGAAAGATAGATTTGAAAGGTGAAAGAAATACAGTCCCAGAGACCAGTGAGAAGGCTATGTAATTGTCTATACTAAAACATGATACAACCTCAGCCAGGCAAACAGACAATGTGGAGAAGAGAAATAGTTAAGAGTGAAACCAGCAGGACATAATGATCGGCTCCAAGAATAATTGAAGGAAGAGAGCAGAATCACAGGTGACTTGCAGATCTCAGGCAGTGGAAACTGGATTGAGAGCAGTGCTGGGACGAGGGGAGGCGTGTGGAAGAATGCAAGCCTGAGCAGGAGGACTTCAGTGATAAACTCAATTTTGGACTCATTGAATCTGAGATGTCTGATGACTAGCCATATCCAAGGAGTGTTACTTCTTCAGTCATGTCTGACTCTTTGCGACCCCATGGACTCTAGGCCACCAGCTTTCTCTGTCCATGGAATCCTCCAGGCAAGAATACTGGAGTGGGGAGCCATTCCCTTCTCCAAGGGATCTTCCTGACCCATGGATCAAACCTGGATCTCCTGCACTGCAGGCAGATTCTTGACTATCTGAGACCCTAGGGAGCCAAAAAAAGTGAAAAAAGTGTTAGTTGCTCAGTCATGTGCAATTATATGCAACCACATGGACTGTAGCCTGTCAGAGAAACTGACCATTTTCCAGCATGTCTGACGCTCCAGGGACACTTGTGACACAGATGGCCTCCCAAGCACACAGTGATGACTCACATCAATCTTTCTCCCATCCCCACTGCCCCACCTAGTTTGTGCCACTCTCTCCCTCACCTGGTTTACTTCACAGCCTCTTAACTGGTCTTCCTGCCTCTACACTCACCTCCCTGGAACCCATTTTCCAAAATTCAACACCTAGGAAAATCTTTCCAAAAGGCAAACCTGATCAGGTCACTTCCCAAGGCTTCCCACCACCCTCAGAATGGAGCTCACGCCACCTGGCAGAACTCCCTGGCTTCGTAGGCTCACTTTTCCACTCCAGCTTCCTCTCTTACCACCACCACCCCACCTCAGAGTCCATGGTGTAGTCTGGTGAATCCTGGGCAACATCACACAGAACTCAATGTGAGTGGCACACCCTGGAGTTCAACAGCACAGCCTCCCTGACTGGCTTAACATGGGTCAGTGGCCAAAATTTACATGTAAGAATCAATTACTAGATAAAGTAATGATACTGATCCAAACCTACCGCTCAACCAGCCTTTTATTTTCTAGGCTTATGTACCTTGCCCTCAGAGAGAACTATGATGGAAGACATTATCAAGAGGAATAAAAAAAGAATTGACTGGTAAGAATTTTTTTTAATTCTTTACATAGAACAGTATTGAACTGCTCACAAGAATCACCTAGCTGCTTCTTAAAAATGCAGAGTCCTGGGACATAACCCAGACCAACTGAATCAAAATTTCTGGATGAGACTGGAAATTCATATTTTTGTGTTCTTCCAAGATGATTCTTATATATGCTAGTTTAAGATCCAACTACTTAAAAATAGTCATTTCACCAAACGAGAACATTTTTCCTTGACATATTTTCATTTGTTTTGTATGATGCCTGTGTTAGATTCTATATCTTCTCACACTCTGTGGTGAAGAGAAAATGGGATGGGGCAATGGTGGTGACAGTAGCCCCGAGTATCTCTGGAAAGTTAGCTGGGGGAACTCCCATCAAAGCAAATTAGAAAGGAGTTGGCATGGAATGAAAGTCAAGGATTTATACTTTGTGACACAGTAGAATCCATAAGTGATCTTAAGGATCCATTAAGAATCCATTCCATAAGGAATCCACTAAATTCCATAAGTGATTAAGTACATTGGAAGGTTTACTCTGGGGCCTTACATCACATGTAGGGATTATCTCACTTTAAAGCTCTAATTCATCTATTACATTCCAACCAGAGTGCCAGATACTTTAACAATTTAACTAGAAAATATTAAGCATCTCTTCTGTGCAAGACACCAAGCTACACTTGCATCTGTAATCTGGTGAATCTTTGCAACAATCTTGACTAGTTTTACTTGCCAGAAGATTTATAGCTGCTTGCTAAATACCAAATAATAATAATGGTTATAAACCCTATCACATTCCTAGAACTTCCATGAAATCAGACTTATTTATTTTATATCCTACTCTCAATCTGAGATGTGGGTCTCCTGATGAAATAAACTAACACTTGCCACCAGAGTCATTCAAAGCTCATTTATTCATTCATTCATCTCTCCATTCTTTCAGCACTTATTGAATACCTAATGTTCTTATGTAACTTAGAATATTTTGTGACTCTGTCCTTTTTTCTACGTTAAGGTTTGGAGAGAGCAAAAGCCAGCTACTGCAGACCAGTTACATCAGCTACGTGGACGAGCTCGCTGTAGAGATAGGTGTGAAGCCAGACATCCTTTCTCTCTTGCTAAAAGATCCTAAACTGGCTGTGAAACTCTATTTTGGGCCGTGCAACTCCTATCAGTATCGTCTGGTTGGGCCTGGGCAGTGGGATGGAGCCAGGAATGCCATCTTCACCCAGAAACAAAGGACACTGAAGCCTTTAAAGACACGGGCTATCAAAACCTCATCTACTTTCCCAGTTTCCTTCCTGTTGAAAATCCTGGGGCTTCTTGCTGTTGTGGTGGCCTTTTTTTCCCAACTTCAGTGATTCTAATCTGTCAGCATAATGCTTTAAGTTTTAATGGCAGTCAGTACCTCTTAAAGAAAAAAAAACTAAAAGAAAAAATATTAAATCTAAAGTCTAAATTTTAGAGTTGGAAAGAACAGAGAGAGAGAAAGAGTTAGAAGAATTAGGTATAAAATGTATAAAACCAAAATTGTGTCATGAAATTTCTTTGCCATCCATCCTTCCCTCAAACTCACCAGACTCTCCAAAAAAATAATAATAATAATAAAAATCAATATAGTAACACTGGCTGAATAGTGCTGCCAAGCCTGAATAAAGGACAGCCATATAGGAAAACAGTAGAGTTACACAGAATGAAAAGCACCCATGGTTTAAATTATTGGAAAATTTAAATTGTGGGTAAATATTTAAATTTCTGCATGTTGTTCTTGATAGTCCTCTTAGCCAAACTTTATTTGGTCACAGTGTTCTCAAATGTTAAGTCAGGCTCCATTTGCTTCATGAAGAATCACTCAAAAATATTGGAGAAAAAGAAAAATGAGAAGATAGACTTAGAAAACAGCAACATTCAGACAGGTTTTTAGGGCCTCACATTAAAAGCTGAGCAAATAGCCACTTCTCTTATATTTGTCTTACATTTTTGAAGGGCTTCCCTGGTGGCTCAGGCAGTAAAGAATTTGCCTGCAATGCAGGAGACCTGGGTTTGATCCCTGGGCAAGCAGATCTCCTGAAGGGAATGGCTACCCACCCCCGTATTCTTGCCTGGAGAATTCCATGGACAGAGGAGCCTGGCGGGCTACAGTCCATGGAGTCGCAAAGAGTTGGACACAAGTGAGCGACTAACACTTTCACTTCACTATATTCTGATAGAGACACTGCTGTAAAATTAAAAATAAGCATACCATAATAGATGGATAAATGTATTTACAATATTACTATACATATAATATGTATTTACCATATATATATTGAGAGAGAGAGTACTTGTCATACACCAATGTGCACATTGTGTGTATTATTTCATTTAATTCTCATGACAATTCTGTGAGATGGGTACAGCTCTTGTACCCATTTTACAGGCTATGAAACTGAGACTCAAGTTAGGTAACATGCCCAGGGCCATCCATCTTGAGATAGAGATGGGATTGGAACTCAGGTTTGCCTGACTCCAGAACTGAATATCATAACCTTGCCCCATAATATTTATTTACAAAAACCTCTACTATTAAAAAAATACTTACTAAAGTTCTATTTATAATCACATATGTATGGCTTTTGTAGGTCCTTTACATAGAAAACAATACTCTTCTCATAAATAAGATCTGATTAATTTTATTTATAATATTTGGATTATATTTTAGCTAGGTCTAAAATTTGTTTGAAGGAATTTACAACAAAATAAATGCTTATATAATGACGTTA
Source organism: Cervus canadensis (assembly GCF_019320065.1). Lineage (NCBI taxonomy): Eukaryota > Metazoa > Chordata > Mammalia > Artiodactyla > Cervidae > Cervus > Cervus canadensis. The sequence continues at coordinate 41,236,789 of NC_057399.1, read as the reverse complement.
AAGATAATCATTGACATTTTCAAAAAACAAGTGTTAAGGGAAAAAAAGTATATTTCCCAAGTAGATGAAAAGTATTGTAATAACTGGGCCTTGTATTTAGCTCTAACCAACAAATAACCAAGGCAAAAAGCAAAACGGTATGTAACCTTTGTCATCTGATAAAAGCAAGCATACCAGCTTGTTAGGAGAGACAGACATTTGCTTAGAACTGAACTTTAAAAATGTCACAAGCAATTCAATGTCAACAGATATTGAGCAACATAATAGATAAACATCTGGTTATAAAACATTCATCACAGCCGTTATTTCTACAAATTGTGCTTTGGGAGATTAAACCATGCCACAAGCCCAGAACAAGACCTTCAAAGAGAGGGGAAAGGTCAGAGATTCAAGATTTAGACAAATTTCTCCTTTTATTCCTCCAAAGCCACTGGGGTCGTCACTTTTCACTTGGCCTAGATTTCTCTCTCAAGTGCCCAGAACAATGTGATGGCAATCCTGTCAGTGGAAACTCTTTAAAGGCTATTGAAATGATACCAGCCTTTAAATACAGGTGTTGTTTTTTTTTCATTGCTCCTACAAGCAGATTCCTTTGAAAAAGTGTGTGTGGTATATATACTTAGCTATCAATTAAAAACCAATTACCTTGCTAATTATTAAAAATCATTTATAAGCGATTATATTAATAATAATAACAGAATAGAATTTATCAAGGCTTTATAGCAAGAGTAGGCAAACTACTGCCTGTAGGTCAAAACCAGCCCACTACTTATATCTGTAAATGAAGTTTCACCAGAACATAGCCATTCCTTTTCACTGATTGTCTGTGGCTGCTTTGAAGCTGTAATGACAGCGCTGAGTAGTTGCTAACAAAAACAGTATGGCTCACAAGCCTAAAATATTTACAGAAAGTTTGTAAATACAGAAAGCTTGCCAGTCCCTGCTTTGTAATGTGCAAAGCTTTGCCCTAATTGTTTTTTCATAACTCACTCATCATTACCACTACCCAGTGAAATGACTATGGTTATTATTCTATTTCTATAGTGGAAGATTGAGAATCCATTGTCAGGTCAATGCTGAATCAGTGGGGTCAAGGGGAATAATGCCATTAGGACAAAATTGTTATTCAATTTACATTCTTGAAAATGCTTAGAAAGAAGATGATCACTTGAAATCATTTCAAGTATTCTGGTAGATTTTTTAAACATAAATAGTTCATCTCCAGAGCCTGAGATTGATTAAGGAAGACTCATTCAAGTCTATTCCTTTGCCTCCATACATCCAGAAACATGAAAGTATCCTAGATAAACTAACCATCTAGGATAGTTTGTTCCAAACTATGATCCACAGAGACATTCTCTGCATCAGAATATCTCAGAGATATGAGCTAGCTACCATCTTCTTGCAAAATCTCTCCCTGTGATGGTTCCCTTTTACTAACTTCTGATTTTAACTATTCTTCTCCAGATGATTGGTCCTTGATTTTCCACCCTCAAAGCCAAATGTGTCATATTTGCAGAAAAATAAAGATATTTAAAAAATAAAACTATTGGACCATCATATGTAACAAAATTCCAAGTAATAAAGATTTTCAAAGCTTAATTGAAATATAATCCAGCAGTCACATTATAATAAGGATGGCAAAAGAAGATTCTTCTTCATAACTGGTCTTTCATCCTGCAAGATGTTGCTACTGGCCTGCAACACCTTGTACAGAGTTTTTGGCTATTTCCCGAGAGGGAGATATTTTTATATACAACATACCTCACTTTCTGGTCCAGTCTGCCTTATGACCAGATCGTGGATCAATGAGGCTAAAACAAAGGCTCCTGAGATTGTTATTGTTCAGTCACCAAGTCATGTCCAATTCTTCAAGACCCCATGGACTGCAGCATGCCAGGCTTCCCTGTCCCTCACCTTCTCCCAAAGTGTGCCCAAGTTCTTGTCCATTGCATCGTTGATGCCTTCCAGCCATCTCATCCTCCATTGCCCACTTCTCCTTCTGCCTTCAGTCTTTGCCAGCATCAGGGTCTTTTCCAATGGGTCAGCTGTTTGCATCAGGTGGCCAAAGTATTGGAGCTTCAGCTTCAGCATCAGTCCTTCCAACAAATACTCAGGGTTGATTTCCTTTAAGATTGACTTTAAGATTCTAATCTCTAATCCTGAGATTAGATTCTACTTAATTCAGATTGGTTGCTAGAATGAGATTAAATATGCAAGTGTTTTATTAAGGAAAAAGACTGCATGAGAGGAAAGAGAGAGCGCTGTGCAAGAAAAGGCTGAAAGAGTCACTGAACAGCAATGCAAGTCTGACCCTGAATGAAGGAGAGAGGGAAGATGGGTGGATAGAAACATCATAGACTGTTGTGCGGTTTAAAGAAGAATCAGCAGAGCCACTGGGCACACCTCAAGTCATCAGAGAAGCCCTGACTCTCCTGTGAATGAAACACATCAGTCTCTGTGATATGTCATCACTGACTAAATGCAGCTCATGGGAAAAGTAACCTGAGCGTGAATGCAGCAAGGCATCTCAAGTACAGCAGCTAACGCCCTTGGTTAATTACACTCCCTATAGTGAAATATCTATAAAACACATTCTCATGGTTACCCATAGGTTCATAATACCATTTTTATATTCTTTACTTAGTTTAATCATCATTTTTAGATTAATTTACCTAGTTACTCATCAGTTTCTCCCACAACCAATTCTGAGATATTAGTGTCCCTTCCCCTTGCCCCAAAACTTCCAGTCCCTAAAAGCCCAGACTCAACAGTGTTTGTGAGAGTACCAACAAGGATATGCTATGGAGTCCTCTCCTGCAGACACCTTACACCTTTCCTCAGAAACCTTCAGTAGCTCTCCATCATTTATTATTCAAAACTCCCCACACCAGCTGTCACCTCCCTCCCCAGCATTCCTCCCACTGTGATGCCTTCACACCTTCTCTCCAACGCTCTCCACACTGCCTCACTAGCTGCCCTTACTTCATGCTATCTGTTCTTGCCTCCCCAATACTCTAGTAAGATCCCATCCTTCCTTCAGTGCCAGGCCAAACGCTTTCCCCAGTCCCTCCAGCCAAAATGTATCTCCTCCCCCTCTGTATACCAAACTACTTTGTTTCAATCTTGCAATAGTGTTTACACTCCTGCCTTCTATTAGGTTATTTCTGTAGTTCCTAAAGAAGTCACCTCAGTTTTCTGAGACTGAGTTTTCTCAAATGAGCATAGAAAAGGGGTCAGATGATCACTAATTCCCATTAAATATAATATTCTATGGTTTTATCATAATTTGTTAACTGTCAATTTTTTAATAATGGTTAAATAGAATGTCTTTTGTAGTTCACTAGCACTAACAGCAAAGGTGACAATTTTGTGCCAAGAAGCTACCAAACCCAACTTCCAGAAAATACACAGAAAGGCTGCTTTGGCACTCCTCAGGGTAAAGCAGTAATAGGAATCATATTTTGGAACCAAATATGATATGATGGAACCATAATAGGAACCAAAGGATCACTGCAAGTCACTGGGTCATTTTAAGGATGGAAGAGACTAAAGAGAATGCTCTCAGATATGAAAACAGAAATTCAAAGAACTCAGATCACCATCCAGGGCCACATGAATAGTCATGTCTCCTGAATACCAGCTGTTATTGCTTCCTCTCTCAGTTCAAACAAACTGCAATAAAGACTGGCTGCTTTATCTTGTGGGTGAGAAGTATACACCTAAAGCTTGTGTTTTCACACCCAGATATCCATCTATACCTGTCACATATTCTGGGAGAGGAATTTTAATTATAACTATTAAACAGAGCTTTAATTGTTAGACATTCCTATATTTTGGGCTACTAGCCAGTAGAAAGTAATTGATTCTATAGGATCATTAATTTCTCTTTTTGTGGAACTATTTCAACTTTAGCAACCTAAAGAAACTGGAGAAAATAAGAAAAAGTCATTTACTGATCATTTATTATGTTCTAAATATTACAAAGAATTCAATTTAATTTCATCATATTTAATCCTCATAACCTATTTTATATACCAGGAAATTGAGACATAGTGGCAAAAAGGCTTTTCCAAGTTATATGGGTTATAAGCAAGCCCATCTGGGTTTTACTGCCAGAACTGTCTGACTCTGCAGCCTGTGCTAAATGATGATTTGAAGGATGATGAATCAACAAAAAAATCATTTATTATTTCTTCATTTTCCAATGTTCATCTTATATCCAAGGTAAAATATCATGTTAATCAATTTATCCCCTCTCTACACACCAAGAATGGGGCTGATCCACAAGAGAACTAAGAAGTTGATGAAATGCAAGTTGTCAAAGAAGGTTCAAAAATAGTTTTAATATATTTGTGTGTCTAATACAATAACATAAACTTGTATGAATATCTACAGTAATAAGTATGTTAACGTAAGTATTAAGGTATCTAAATAAGAATGGGGACAACATTTGTTTGAAAAAAATATTCTTACAAGTGCCTGGGGTCAAGAAAGAGAGACCTGAGTTTGGAGCAAAACAAGATTCTTCAGGAGAAGAGAAAAAGGTTTAGGTTTTTTAAAAGAGGATGGAAGGAAAGAAAATAAGAACAAAAAGAAAGGAAAGAACCAGCAGGATAGCAGAATGTTGGGTAGGAGGCCATGCAACCTCTCCTTGTGATTCTTCAGCTAGTCAGTAAAGCTATTAAATACACACACACACACACACACACACACACACACACACACACACACACACAAATACTGAGTGGAGCTAGACATTTTGTGGAATAGAGAAGGAGCTAAGCCCTGCTCTTACACTGGTCTGGGACAAAAAAGTAATAGCACAGAGTCCAATGCAGACATAGAGAAGACTGTGCTGTGGCTGGGAATACCATGATGAGCAAGAAAAGCCAGATGCACACTTTAAAGATTTAGATATTTGAGTTCTGTAGTTCTTACAAAGCACTTCCACAATTATTATCTAACCTAATCCTCACTACAGCCTCATGTGTTAGGCAAAACAAGGATGACTGTTCTACTCTGCACAGGATACTAACAAACCCTGATTTCTCACCAGTGTTCTTTCTGCTTCACCCCTTGATGCTATTCTTAATACCGTCAGTCCACTAGGTACAAATGAGTTCCATTACCAGAGTGCATTAGTGAGTTCAATTTGTTTGTAAGTCCAACCAAGTTAGCTTAGGAACCCACCAACACAATTGGCTATATGGTACCATACTATAATAGGTTTATTATACTTTTCACACAAATAATACATTAAAAAATAAACACAAAAAATAAAAAAATTTCAATCTTATGGTACAATACCTTGAAAAGCACAGTAGAACCAGTTATATCACCACTGCTTCTATGCTTGCTTCCAGATATCCTGAGCTTGAAGTAAAGATACTGTGCTCTGTACTTTGTACAGTAATGTACACAAAACACAACCACTTGTAGAGTTATGACAGTGTACACCAGACACATGAACTAACTTACATAATTGGACACACAAATGCACACTTGTGTCTTTGAAAGCTCACAACTTGAAGGTTCCCACAGATGTCACCATATAAACATTTCCCATTAATTACAAACTTCTTAGGCAGTTACAAAATATAATAGCACCTTAAGTGTTATACCAGTTTCTAACTCACTGTTGCAGACTTCCCCACAAAATTCTCATCAAGCTACAAAGACGTCTAAGGAAACTTAAAGTGGCTGCTATTTGCTCTAATCCTTAGATGGCAGAGGTGTGAATCACTGATTCACCACTGTTGACAGAGAAAAGACACATTTCAAGCAAAATAACTGGCCTTAAGTAGGCATGGTAGTATTTCCACCTCCCCTTTCAATGCTACTGTTCTGCAGGTGTATTCTCACAAAAAGAAAAACAACCTCAACATGAAAGGAACTTAGGGAATTAACTCCACTTAAGAACACGTGTATTCGAAATGGCTTTATAAACATGTGACCTTCTTCCCACCAATAAGAGGAAGTGAACATTTTAATATTTGAAATTTTTAAGATCAATTTATTAAGTTCAATGATGAAACCCATCAGAAGAATATTCTCCTGAAAATTATTTTTTTCTTAGAAAAAAGAAAGGAAAATCAACACCCTCTCAGCATAGCCACAGATGCTGTGGCAGTCAGGCCTCTCTGCAGACGGGAATAGTCCATCAGTCGGTCAAGTCACTCTCCCGGTCAGCAGGATTGTAGTCTGGATCATCTTCATCGTCCTCCAGCTCCAAGTCATCCATTTCCTGGAACAAAGACTCATCTACCTCCACGTTGTTTCCAGCTGTAAAAGACAGAAGATGTCCCCTTCAGTCCTATACTCAGAAATAAAAGATACAACCCACTGGCAGGACCAGATTTCTTAAACATGCATCTGTAGTGCACGTGACAAAATCCTGAACTACTACTGCAAATCACACCAGCGATGATCTGCAGTGGTCAACAGAGAACATCTTCAGGCTTCCAGTTCATAGTCTAAAAAGATCCAACTACCAAATAGGCCTTTAGAATGAATTATTTATGATCCGGCATGTTGTAAGCTAGAGACGACAATGATACAAAGTTGATTATCACTGACCAGGAGACTTGACCAAGAGTTCATCTCTTTCCGTACTGGAGATATGTATGTACATCATTAAAGCTCAACTATACTCATAATCAGCTGACAAATTTATTTCGCTCTTCACTCTCATCCAGCTCGCCTGTAACCAGTGGCATGCCTTTCCAAGATTCCAAATGTCTAAGCCCTACTGGAAGCAATACCCAGGCTTTGCATGAAATAACTTCATTCTTCAGTCTGTCTGTAGTACACAGAAGTAGGATTTACAGTACTCTTAAATCACCAAATGTTGTTCACCTTCCTTCCCTCTCAGACTCTAGTCCACTGACATTCAACTTAGTGAGAAGAAAGCCTGCTTCATGAAGACTAAGGGCAGTTCAATAATAAAATACAATTTGGTATGCTCAGGCCAAAGGGTAATTGACTAGGCCTGGGAGAGGAAGTAGTGAAGCCTTCACAGAGCAGTGACATCTGAAATATCTTCATGATTAATTTGAAACTACCCAGAAGAAAAGGAGCCAGGATGAAGTGATTCTAGGTAGAACATTATGCAAAAGCAGAGAAAAAAATTAAGACCTTGAATCCTTCTAATTGGAACACAAGATTCATGAAGAAAAACATCCAAAAATAACACAGATGAAGGCCAAATAAAAGGACCAAAGTAGGTCAACCCCTTCCTCTAAGCAGCAGAGAACCACCAGAGGATTTTAAGGGAAGAAACAGCATGATTAAACATGGGTTTTAGAAATTCTGCCTCAGAGGTGGTAGCTACAAGGTAGGGAAGGGCAGTAGGAGGAAGAGACTGAGGCAGGGAAACAATGAAGCTACCACTAAAGTCCAGCTGAAAAATAACAAATTTTCAAATCACGAGGAAAGAGTCGAAAAGACATTTCAGAGGCAGAATCAACAGAGCACTTTTGTTAAGTTTTTGGCTATAAAGAGATACTTGATCCACCAAACAGGAAAAAGAGTCAAAAAGGAGTAAAGACAGTAAAACTTTTAAAAAGACCTTTGATACTTAACCTTCTTCCCTTCTCCAAAAGGTAGTCCAGGAATACGGTCAAAAGGCCAGATACTAGAGGATCCCAGCAGGCACGATGGGCATGACAGAAGGATGATGGAGTACAGACCTCGGGGAGCTACCAGAGGGTGACTGAGTAAGGAGCTCTACATTTAAGAGACACTCAGTGGCCTCAAGCTCCGTGAGGGCAAGGGACTTATCTGAAGTGTTCTCTGCTGTATCCTCAGTGCCCGGGACAGTGCCAAGCTCATAGCAGGGATGCAATAAATATTTGTGGATGGATGGAAATGAGTAGATGAAGACAGCAAGAGGATAAGGGTTAGGATAAAAAAGAGAAGGAAAGCACAAGGGACTAGATGTTCCAAAGACAGGAAGACTGGTATGAAATATAAGACTTTTGGTTAGTTCCAGGTTTGCAGTTTTTATAAAGCTCCGTGACAGACCATGGATTACAGTTCTTGTAGATTTGTGATACTGTAACTTTGAGGAAAACAGGTGATCTGAGTCACAGTGACCTGCTTTACCAAGTGTTACAGGCAAAAGTGACCATATTGTTTACCTATTGCTATCTTTGATTTTCCTTATCACAAAACTTTTAAAAAATACACTGCCATAGTTCAATGCATAACCTGATCAAACATTAGAATTTATTCTTCAAAGTGTGTTTCTTTAGAGCCTTGGGAGGACAAATTTACATTAAGTTATCACTATGATTTTCATGGTTTAATATTAAAAACAGCACATTATGTACATATGGAATTCCAGTATTATCTTACCATCTTCCAAGAACTGGATATCAGATGTGTCAAGATTATGATCTGTTTCAAATAGTTGTCTCCCTAAGAGAAATAAAAAAAAGAACACGTGTATTTAAAAAAAAAAAGAAAACTATTGAAAATGGCACAGGGAGCTTCTTGATGCTTTTAGTGTGGGGGAGTTGAAGAGTAAGGACTTGTGACTGTTTTAACTTTTTTAGAGGGAGAAAGAAAAAAATTGCAATGGGTAGGTCCAATTTACAACCAGGACTAAAACTGAGTAAATTCTATGCTCTCTTTTAACATTGAAATTCTATGGCTTTAAATATGAATAGAGCAGGGGAAGAAAGGAAGGGAAGTGAGACTTCAGAAGATTATTTAAAAATGCAATGAAGGAGCAAACAAACATCCCTCTAGTGCATCAGTCATTACAAGCAAGGTGTGATGCATTAAGAACAAATCCTTAAATCTCAAAACTTTGAAATAAGACAAAGACTGTTTCTCTTTCATGCTATATATCCTTTGGGAGTTAAGCTCTGCTCATCACCGTTACTCAAGGCATCCAGGCTAATGGAACAGCCATGTTAAAGTTTCTCCTCACCACACAGAAGGAAGTGAAAGTTCTATGGGATCTCATGCTACTGCTAAGTCACTACAGTCCTGTCCGACTCTGTGCGACCCCATCCCTGGGATTCTCCAGGCAAGGACACTGGAGTGGGTTGCCATTTCCTTCTCCAATGCATAAAAGTGAAAACTGAAAGTGAAGTCGCTCAGTCATGTCTGACTCTTCGCGACCCCATGGACTGCAGCCTGCCAGGCTCCTCCGTCCATGGGATTTTCCAGGCAAGAGTACTGGAGTGGGGTACCATTGCAATTAAATCCTCTGAGCCCAGAAAAGACACTTGCTACTTTGGTTCACAGTTCACTGACCAGAACTAGTCACATGTTCCCAACCAACCAGTAAGGGGCCAAGAAGTTCAATCCTACCATGTACCCAAAGGGCAGAAATTCCAAGTTACTCCCTAAAGAGCACCATCATCCACCAGTTCAGTTTCTTAGGGCCTAGGTTTGTTTCAAAAAGGGGCCCAGATAGATTTCACCATTCCAAGGCCTCAAGTACAACTAATTGACAATAAACCCTAAAATTAGAAGAAAAAAAAAATTGAAGGTGCTGTTGAAGGCCAGTGTTTTCATTTTTAATTACTTTAAGTTTCTTGATAATTACGGAAAATAAGATGTTATGATCAATGGCTAGGTTTATACACAACAAACACTATAAAGTTTTTGTTTCCACTTATGTTAGCAGCTTGCCTGGTAAGGCCCTGAGACCTCCTTGGTGGGAACCAAGGGGGATGTATAATCAAGGTAAGTGCTTAAGTACTGGGGTTTGGGACACTGATCGTGTCCCTGGTTCTCAAGGTATCCATGACTCAATATCAAACATATTTTGATTTTTAAAAACACACTTGAACTAGTAGTAGTCTTGAAGCCTTAATTTCGGGGTAAAAATTAAAGCTTTGAAATCATCCAGATACTATCATCTTCATAGCTACAGGAAGGCAGCTGAGCTCAAAAGCCAACAATGCTGTTTCGGTGCCAAGACTTCAATAAGCCAGAAACAAGGCAAAGGGTGAGTATTGTGAGCCAGCAACAGACCCAACAATACAGAAGGCCCTCTGAATGTAGGGCTAAAGGCTGTAGTGAAACTGTGTTGAAAATCAAGGGGGAAAAAAAAAAAGATTTGTCTTTCCAGAACCTTCTCCATGTTTCAGTCATACCAATCTGTCTTGGAGTTTAGTCTCTGTACCTGTGGAAGTCATTTCAATATTGTAAATCAAAAATCAAGACACCTTATCTGGTCTAGCAATAGCATCATCATCATCCCCATCACAGCCATCTGCAACGTGTGTACTATGTACAAGACTCTATACAGATTGCTTCATCCAGTCCCCACCACAACTATGAGGCAAGTATTAGTATGCTTATCTTAAACTGAGGAAATTAAAGGTTTATAAAGTTAAATAACTTCCCCAAGATTACTCTAATAGTGCCTGGTGAAACGTTACTTAAACCCAGGACTTCTGATGCCAAAGATTGTGCTCCTTCCATATATTTGTTATATTTCCCAAGTGCCTTGGCAATCATCTGCATTCAAGTCTTTAAAGATGGGAAGATGGGATGGACATTTACATACTACTACATATAAAACAGATAACTAATGGGGATTACTCTATAACAAAGGGAACTCTACTCAATACTCTGTACTGACCTATATGGAAAAAGAATCTAAAAAAGAGTGGATATATGTAAACGTATAACTGATTCCCTTTGCTGTATGCCTGAAACGGACACAACATTGTATATCAACTGTACTCCATAGAAATTGATTTTTAAAAAATAATAAAAGTATATAAATAAATTAATTAACACAGAAAAACTGAATACTAATATGGGTGATGTATTATTTGGAAACAATAAGCATTTTCTCTAAATGAGAAATGCATCAAAATGTTAAAACGTGACTCTTCAGTGAAGCAGCTGTTGCCATGATTGCCTTATTTTATTTACTCCGTCCTCTTTTAAGAATGAAATCTAGGAACAATGAATATGCTGCTATGACTCCCTAAAATAATTTCTCTTTTGCAGGGAAAAGAGTAAGTCTAAAGTACATATCACCAGTATTTATCTTAGCATTTCACTGTTGCAATTAATCAAGTTAAAATATAAATAATGGCTAAATTTAGACTGCAAATTCTGCATAACATTCCTTATCTCCTAGAACAGGGTTCATCCAGTGTACGCGGGATGCCTAGGACAACATTGGCTCTGGATCATACAGTTCAATTTCTGCAAACTCTTAACTGAGGCTGGGACTTGGCATCAGGAATTTCAAGTACATAAAGTAAATAACCAGATATAACCTCTGATTCTTTTGATTTAGGGAGGTGGGGCCCAGATTTTTCCTGTTTTGTTATTGTGCTTCAGGACAGAGTCACCTCACCAGAATGCCACTCCCTTGGTCTGTGGAGAGCTATAAAGTCACTCCCCCTCCCAAAGGACAAAGAGGGGTAAATGCTTGAGTACTTGTAATGGGACGGTAAAGTCAGATAGTATCAAGTCTTCTGTGTACACTGGTAAGTACATTGCTGGGTAGACTACTAAGTGGTTAATCAAGGGGAAAACGTGTATTCCTAATGCAAAGGGAAATCAGTACTTTTTCTTAAGAGCTTCCATTAATAGCTTCTAACTTGGTGTCAGACAATGCTTTGGGGGTTTGTCTACCAAATGTTGGCATGAGCTCGGAGACGGAGGCAATGACCCCTCTCTTTTGAATCTGACCAATTTATGTTGCATGTTGTCTTTTTTTCACTCAGTTAAATTCACAGGAGTGTAAATTTTAAGAGTTTCAAAACTCTCTTGTAAATATCCAGTTGAATGCCATCTGATTTACAGATGGAGAGACTGTCTGTCCTTTGTTATTTGCTAGCTTCCTCTCCAGTCAAGGGAATATCTGTGGCCTTGTAACTGGTATGGCGAATTTAGAACCTGGCAGAAATTTTTTTATCAGGTGGTTGTGTTTCGGAAGAGGCTGAAGGAGGGGGGAACAGCTGCTGGGGGTTAGAAATCCCAGAGGATGGCCCTGCTCTAAGCCAAGTTTCTCACAAGTTTGTGTTTGGTTGTTCCCAAGAGCTAAGTGTACCCCCTCACTCACCCCCCAACTGCCGTTCAACTAAATCTACTATCTCTGATTACTCCTGAAATGAACAGCCCCCTAAGGATATTGTACCATTGTAGAGTCTGTGCCAATATTCATTGCTAAGAGGATGTATATGTGTGTATACGCCCATGTGTGAGAGAGAGGACGAGAGACACAACATGGGACAGAGAGACAGAAAGAGAGAAATGGGAAGGGGCGGGTGGGTAACGTACAAATAAAAGACTGGATACAAGCCTGTCTGGCTTCCCTGGCAGCTCAGAGGTAAAGAATCTGCCTGCCAATGCAAGAGATGAGAGTTTGATCCCTGGGTTGGGAAGATCCCCTGGAGAAGGCAATAGCAACCCTCTCCAGTATTCTTGCCTGGGAAATCCCGTGGACAGAGGAGCCTGGTGGGCTACAGTCCATGGGGTTGCAAAAGAGTCACGACTTAGTGACTAAACATGACTTAGCGACTGAACACAACTTAGCCACTAAACAAGAAGCCTATCAGCACCAGTGAAGATGGCTTCCTTTGAAATACATAGATGAGTCACACCAGAAACCTTTAACACTGGTTAACTGCTGGACTAGGTATAAGATAGTTTGCATTTCTTGACACCAGTAGATAAGGTATCCTGATCAATTAAAATATATTCAGAGGAAAGACTATAACCCAGAGATTCCCAAACCTCCTAGGTTCAAGGGGCTCTTTAGTGTGCAAGTAATTTTGTCATGGGGCCCCCAAGCTATAGTTCCTCTTATTAAATAGTCACATCCAAACAACTTGTGTATTTCTGTTCTTTGTATTTGTATTTTTATTCTGTTCTCTGTATTTATGCTTTTGTTATTTTTCAATCAACCTTGTAGTTGTTCGAAATAATAATACACAAACTTAAAGGAAAATGGTATTTTTATTTTATACTTGAATAATCGCAATTACTTAATAATGAGGTGCACACAGCACTGCTCAACTCTTGGAATCAGATCAAATATTCATTTCCTGTTCTCCCTCAACTGTTCACTTTTTAACATTGCAAGAGTCAGAAACCTAGCTTTGCAAAGATGTTACATCATGAAATAGAACACATCCCTATCTGATATAAAAATTGTGAACTACCTCCAGCTAATACTTCGGTATTCAACAGACATGGAGTATTACTATGCTTTCCTCAAATTTTTAAAATAACTCAGTACCTCTGCACACAATTCTGGGAATGACAGCCCTAGCTTCATGTTTTAACCCCCTATATCATCCTAATAAACCAACAGAGGCACTCAATCTGACTACGGTACATTATATTTTTGCATCTTACTTCTTTGAAGTAGAGGCAGTGATGTAAAATGCTTAGGAAAAGACTAGTGGTTTGTTTGTAACCCCCATGGTTAAAAATCAGTGACTTGGATGCAACCGACAGTAATTTCTCAACTCATTTAGCAATTTTGTGTTGCTTAAGTTATTTTGTTTGATGGTTTTTATAAACTCACTTTCATCCAGTGGACACTTCACCAATTTGGTCATACTTTTTATTTTTATTACTTTTTTCATATTTAGTCAGCTTTGAGGAGGCTTTCTTCATTGAAATAATAATGATGATGGTGATGATGCGCTGCTTCTAAAACCTCTGGTAAAGGAATGGCCAAATTTTTATTGTATATTCACATTAGAAATAATAGTATTTTTAATAGTCCTTTTGCATTAGCATGTGAAATAACACTAATCAGTGGCATTAGAGTATTTTTCACCTTAATAAAATTTCCTACTCTGTTATCAATCTTTGTCTAACCTACAGCAGTCACTGACTAGAAATTATTTTTTGTTAAATAATAAAAGCAGATAATACTTTTTCTAAAAAGCACTTATTAATTTTTTAATCACTTTGGTTTCATAGAAGTATCAATACTTGAAGGAATGATTGGAAGCATTAATTTTCATTAGCATGTGAATGCAGTATTTACCTTGAGTGCATATGTGCTCATGTATTCTCATGTTTGCTTTTCCAAGCATGAGAACAATTCATGTGAGACTATGGAAACACACCTAGTAGATCTGAAATGAAAACTTAAAGAAATAAAAAGAAAAGTCCTGAAGGGTGATTTGAAACCTACTTTTTCTCCTTTTATCTTTTTCTCTCTTTCCCTTTCTCTCATCATCAATTCTTTTATTTCCCTACTCATTTCCTTCACTTGCTAGAACACAACCTTTAGCTATAGTTGCCTCAATTCTCTCTTATTCCAAATAAATAAACCCAAAATTATCAAGGCAGATATCTACAAAAATATAAGATTCAAGAAAATGTTCCTGAATATGTAAAAATAACATAGCAACTTCTATTCTGAGATAAGAATGTCCCAAGTACTATGGTAAAGTGTTTTACACATCTGTTGATTCATTCCTACAACAGGTTCAACTTCTAGCTTTACTTTTTATTTATTTTTATTGAAATATAATTGCTTTACAATGTTGTGTTAGCCTCTGCTGTACAATGAAATGAATCAGCCATATGTATACATACATCACTTCCCTCGAGGGCCTCCCTCCCTGCCCTCCCCCACATCCCACCCATCTAGGTCACCACAAAGCACCCAGTTGAGTTCCCTGCACTCTACAGCAAGTTTTCACTAGTTATCTATTTCACATGTATCCAGTGTATTTTAACATATTTACTGTAAATATGTTCTTGCCAGGAAAATCCCATGGACAGAGGAGCCTGGCAGGCTACAGTCCATGGGGTCATAAAGAGTCAGAAAAAATCACACACATACACAGCAACACGCCAACCAAGTGTATATATGTCAACCACAACTAGCTTCATTTTAGAGAGAAGGAAACTGAGACACAGAAACAAATTACTTGTATGACATCACACTGCTGGCAATTAGCCAACACAAAACTTCCAGCTCAGGTCTGACTCCCAACTACCCTACTTTCCCACAAAAAATCCACAGAGGTGTTTACTTCTCCAAAAAGGCTGGCTGCATCTGGCCCACACCGAGTAGCAGTGATGACCTGGGGAGGGAATTTCTATGGATTGTACATTTGATAGAAAGTCATTTTGAGGACAGACTGTCTGACCCAGGATATTAGCTCCCAGAAGGTATTTACTCAATTATTTTTTTTTTTTAATAGATATAAGGTGATGAATTAATTCATTTTACCTGTCAGGAAATCAACCCATTGCCATTTATGCAACTACTAGTCCAAGCCAAGCATGCAGCTAGATGCTATGAGAAAATTAAGAGACAAGTCAAAGAAAATGGCCTTCTGTGAAGAAACATATAAGCTTATGCAGAAAGAAGACTAAACACATACAATTCAGTGAATCAACAGAGTAATGTAGTCCCCTCATGTGGGGAACAGGCTATTTCTTACAGGAGTCAAAAGAAAAGCCCTCCTGAGAGTCAAGCCTCCGTAAAGTCAAGTGGTCATGATGCCTCTATGGCCAATCTCTGGCCCTTACTCTCACTGCTACCTCTCTCTGGAGGGCACTTCCTCCACTCCTCTGCCCACTGGAATTCTTTTCATCATTCAAAGCCTGGAGCAAACAGTACACTTCTGTCTTGCTTTCCCAACTCCCCAAAGTCAATATTAACACCTCTTTCATCATGCTCTTGTTGCAAAGCACACATGAAACATATCTCTGTGTTAGCACTTGACACAGATTGTGGTATTTATTTTCAAATCTTACTTTCCCACTGAATGATAGCTAAAGAAGGCATTATGCCTTATTGATTCTTTTGTACCCCTGAATACCTTGCCTAGGGCTTAGCAGCATAGAAGCCCCTCATTGAGTGTTTGAAGGGTAATTAATCAGAAGATGAATCATAAAATCTGGCTTGAGAAGACCCTATAGGGCATTAGATGCCACCCTCCACATTACCTACAAATTTCCTACTTACAAAATCTCCCCCAAAAACCATCATACAGACTGTCTGAACAAAATAAATAACAGAGCTTGAAATGTTGGAAAGTGCTTATATTGACCTAAAATTTGCCTCCCTATAACATCTTCGAATCCATAATTGGCCATAATTCTTATCCGTCCATGATGATTCTTCAAATGTTTAAAGGCAGATGTTTAAAGTACTGTGTCAGGCCCTTGGAATAAGAGTCAGTACAGATACTCTCTTTTATAAAGTGAGCTCAAGGCAATTCCATCAGCAGCTAGAGCATGACTTCCCCCAAAGGGAACCCACTAACTTTCCCCAGTAAATCAAATCCAGTTGGAGCAAATTGGCTCTATAACACTTTCACATGATACCTAAACAAATGAGCCTTTTCATTTCACTCAAGAAATATTTGTGGGGACTTCCTTGGCAGTCCAGTGGTGAAGAATGCACGTCCACTGCAGGCGGGCAAGGATTCAATCCCTGGTTGGAGAACTAAGATCCCACATGCACAAGGAGTAGCCAAAAAAATAAAAATTTTAAAAACACATATATATTTTAAAAAAGAAATATTTGGGGGAGCTAAGCATCAATTACATTATGTTCCAAGTGCAGCCCTAGACCCTGGGGTCACAGCAGAGTACCAACCAGATGAAGTCTCTGTACTTGAACTACTACTCTGGGTCTCAATCCTGAAAAACAAAAGATGTATATTCAGTTTTGTGGAACAAGCTCATCTCTGAGACAAGGAAATGCAAATGTCCAGGAAGATAGTATCTTTGAGGTAATTTTGCATCTACTCTTTGATCCATCTGGTTTAAAATTTTACTAACTTAGGGAGAGGAAAATGTCACAAAAAAATTTGGGGGCACAACACCTAAAATCACATGATAAAGAGTTAAGCTTGTGCGTATTGACCAAAATGCTATAAGAATTTAAAGAACAGAGGCTCAGTGATGGGAAAGGCAAACCGGAAGCTGATTTAGGGAAATGTTTTTATACTTACAATAGCTTCTATTTATTGAGCACTTTCTATTGTGTGTTTTTATTGAGTGTCCCAGGAGCACTTCTAAGCCAACTGCCATGTGTTGTTGACTCACTTGATTCTAACAAAACCCTGCAAGGAAAACACTACTACTTTCTTCCCTTTTTATGATACACAGAGGAGTAGAATAATTTGCCAAGGTCACAGACAATGTGGTCCAGAGTCTGGTTGCTTAACCCAGGGGTTCCCAGCCCCCTGTGGCCTGTTAAGAACCCGGCCACACAGCAGGAGGTGAGTGGAGGGTGAGTGGGCAAGCAAGGATGGTGACTTTTCATCTGGCCCTGGCCATTGCTCCCCATTGCTTGCATTACCGCCTGAACCATCCATACCTCCACCCTAATCCCTGGAAAAACTGTCTTCCATGAAATCATTCCCTGGTGCCATAAAAGTTGGAGGCCACTGGCTTAACCAGTACATTATATTGCCTCTCATCATTCGTACAAGTTCATGTTAACTCATGGCCAAAGTCAGATACCCTTCCATCAGTGCCAACAGTGACACGATGGTTTCCTAGAGGTGAATCAGGACTCTGTGGAGACAAGAGGAGAATTCTCCGTGCCTACCTTTCCAGCCCACGCCTTCTCTCTCCCACTGGTGACCATCCACTGGCAGCAGGGAGGAGAAGGACGACAGCGCAGCTGGGATGCTGGCAGTTTGCCAGAGTCAGGGAGCTGCCCAGGGCAGTGTTGTAACAGCACCCGTGGTGGCCACAGTGTCTTGGCTCTGCATCTCAACCCCACTCCACCAGCTTCTAGGTGACCTTGTATCACATCTCACCAATCTGAGATTCGATTTCATGTGTTCATAAAAAACTGAGTTTGCCAAGGTGATCCTTCCCCGGTCTCCTGCTCTATTATTTCACTCGAGGGTTTGTGGAGGAAGGCTGGGGGCAGCAGCACAGTGCAGAACGCAAAACTCCATGTACTAAAGAATCCAATTTCAGCCGTTCTGCCAAAAGCCACAGACTTGACAACTGTACTGTTATTTAGAACCAGTTCTGCGTGAGGGGGTGGGAACATACGAAGCACAGGGTTAAACATTTCCCTCCTCGCATTCACAACACCAGAAACCAGCTACCGAGGATTCAAAAGGATCAAATCCCTTAATCTTTCCAATTCTTTTTCCTGGTTCGCTAGAGCAGCCAAGGATGGGGTGGGGTTTTCACTTGCGAATAAATGGTTCTGCTTCATTGCCCCACACAGGACAACATGGCCAAACGAGTTGCGATTGTGGGCGCTGGGGTCTCTGGCCTCGCTTCCATCAAGTGCTGTCTGGAGGAAGGGCTAAAGCCCACCTGCTTCGAGAGGAGTGAAGACCTTGGGGGGCTGTGGAGATTCACCGTAAGTAGGGTTTCAGTGACTTTGTTGTGTGTCTGTTGGAAAAGGGTTGACTGGTGCAAAAAGAGATTGAATTTCTTCCACAAGGGCTGGCACCCATGAGAAGGAGCTAGAAACATCTGCTGAACAGGGGGACAGAAAAGGCCACTGAAAATGATTTTTTATAAAAAGAAGCAGGGCACAGCCTGAATTTGGGTGGGAAGTGTATCAGCTGCCTTATAAACTACACCCAAAACCAAGATAAAGAAAGTTGCCCACGAAGGGTAGAAGAGGATGAAGTGGCTGAGACAAGCCAGGAAAGCTCAGCACAAGGGCGGATAAGAGCAGAACTCTGGGGGTCTGAAGCAAGAAACTGCAGTGTGGGGGCAACGGTATGAATACAGTGCAGGGATTTCTGCCTCTGCCTGCAAGACTGAGCTGCTTATACCAACTTCTTTTTCCAGCCCTGCTCTATCTGAAGTAAAGCAGCATAAGACTCAGTGTAGGGGGAGTTCTGTGCTCAAGGTCTTGTGGTCCGGCAGTTCCAATCCATGCCAAGAACAATCACAAGTAAAGGAAGTGAGTTTGGAGAATTTTTTATTGCTGGAGGAAAATAAAAGTAATATTCTCAGGACTACAGTATGGATTGGAGAAAGGGAGGAGGGAGGATGGAGGAGAGGGAACTATAAAGCCCACCCTTGACTGGCCTGGGACCCAGGAGAATCACAGGGGCCCTGCTGGAGGTCACTGAAACCCTGTGAACTCCATGGCTCAGCCAGAGAGTTTTTTGCATCAGATTTCCCCAAACCTCCTATTTTTCCTTTTTCTCAGGAGAACAAGAACATTTCCCATGAGCTTTAAATGTGCTAAGAAGAACGATGTCAGGAAGAATGAAAAGGAGCAAGGTGTCAGATATTCTGGGCTCAGAGCCCCTAAGAGACTAAGAGAAAGACCTAGCATTCTCTTATTATAGAAGGATAGAACTCAGAACAGGAATAAAGCACTCATTTTCTAATTCAGTGAGCAAAGCTCCAGAGAGGCCAAGGGCGCTAGTTTAGTCCCAGCATAAACCAGCTTGGCTCACATAAAGAAAAACTGCATATCTTGAAATGTGTCCAACCACCAAATGTGACCATCGATGCACAGAGACCTCCCTAAGGGGCCTAGGGAAAAGAGAACTTCTGTTCCTAGGATTCAAACCACATACATTCCAATAGACAAGCAGAACCTGACATGTATGCCATAATTCTAGCCTCTCATGGCCATTGAAGACATTGCTAATCAAACACTATTAGGACTCAGGGACTCATACTCAGATGTTTGCGACTCTTTAGACTGTAGCCTGCCAAGCTCCTCTGTTCATGGGATTTTCCAGGCAAAAATATTGGAGTGGGTTGCTATTTCCTCCTCTAGGGGATCTTCCCAACTCAGGGATCAAGTCCATGTCTCCCATGTCTCCTGCATTGCAGGAGATTCTTTACCTCTGAGACATCAGGGAAACCCAATCAAACACTATGCCCTCCCCCTAATGAACCTCAGAATCCTTCTTAACACAATACCCCAGATTAGCACTAATTAATCTGATGGATTAGCATTAATCCATCAGAGTTGAGAGCTGGCTTGCAGAATAAAACTGCCAGAATAGAGGGACAATTAGTAGAGTTGTTTGGTTAAAGTAATCTCAGTCATAGCAAAATGTAAGCCCAGAGACCTTGGGATACCAGAGAAAAATGCCCCTTATGTCAATCATATATATCCAATTATTAACACACTAAAAAACTGTTGATGAAGAATCAAGAGAAATGTGTCTTAGATCCATCTCTGCCCAACTGGCTATGTGATTGGGCAGGTCAAATACCTATGCACAAAGCACTGTGATGGACACAAAAATAAGAAACAGTCATCCTGCCCTGAGGAGCTACTACGAGACTGATAGAATAAGGGCAGGATCTTACAAGTTGGGAGCAGTACTCTGGGCATTTAAATGAGGTCAGGATTACATCCACTTGCGGGAAGCCAAGGAAGGACATGGAGGAGATAGTGTGTGATGGACTCTGGAAGATTTCAACAGGCAAATGAGATTGAGTGGGAAATACCAGGGAGGAGATTGTAAAGAAAAAGTACTGTGCTTGTTGGAAAATAAAAATAGCTTATTGGTATGTGGGCTATGTGTAAGAGAAAACATGGAAGAAGAGGACAGTAGTGGAATGTTTGAGGAACCACACTCCATTTAGAAGGAGCTTCCCTGGTGGCTCAGCTGGTAAAGAATCCACCTGCAATGCAGGAGATGAAGGAGATGCCGGTTCGATCCCTGGGTGGGGAAGATCCCCTGGTGTAGGGCATGGCAACCCACTCCAGTATTCTTACCTAGAGAATCCCATGGAGAGAGGAGCCTGGTGGGCTACAGTCCTTAGAGTCACAAACAGTCAGACACAACTGAAGCAACAAAGCACACACACATGGACTCCATTTAGAAAGCAATGGATAATAAGCAGAATTAATATGTCTTTCTTTGTGGCTGTTGTGTTTGTTTTGTTTGCATGATAGGAAGACCCATATGTGTTTACAGGTACTTGGATGACAGGAAATGATTGAATATATTAGCTCAAATTGAGACAAAATCCTAGCAGAAAAAGGAAGAAGTAGAATTGCAGACCCAAGTGGAAGGATTTGCCTTGGGAAAGTGCAGAGGCATACTTTCCTCGGAGACAGGACAGGAAGGAAAAATGGACATGGACAAGAGATGCTAAGGTGGGGGAAAGAAGACACAGGAGCAAACACAATGGAGGCCTCAATTCTTTCAGGAAAACACGGCATCTGTGGAGGCTGAAGAAGTCAGGGTGGAGAATGAAGGAAAAAAGAGGTCACTGTGAGGCAAGTGATAGCACATCAAAAGGATGATAAAGAGGGCAACCCAGCAGTAGCCTAAGTAAAACAGTATCCTACTAACAACTCTTTTCAGTCCCCATTACCTCATCTGTAAAATGAGAACATGGAGTCAGTTTAAAACATAGATAAAAGCTAAATTACTAGGATCTTGGGAGGCAGGGAAAATCACCTCCATCTTCATTCAGCAGCCCTCTCTTGATACAGAAGCCTCTTTAAGGCACCTCTGTACTACCTGGAGATTCCTCTAAAGCCTCTAAACTAAGTGACCTTAAAGGGAACTTTCAGCATGCTATAAGTCTCCTGAGTCTTTCTAGAGACATCCCTTCCAGCTCCTACCCCAGCGGATACACACACACACACACACACACACATACACACAAGATGGTTAGAAGTGTCTTTGCAATCAAAGCAAGTGGCACATTCAAAACCTGTAGAATTAGAGAGTCTGCCCAGGTAAGGGCTGTCCTTGCCACAAAATGTACAAGGGTTATCTTTAGGACCTGTTCTGGATGGAAGGGGCCACAAAGCAAAAATAAACAGGCAAACTGCAGAAACCTAATAAAACAAATATGGAGACGGTTTCCATTTACAAATGGAGAAATGCCCTCAACATGACAGAGATTATGAACTACTGCAGTTTAACTCAATATTCATGTGGGCATAACTCTGGCCTCTTCTAGACCACAGTCTTAAAGAGGAAGCAGACAAAGGTTGCAACGGAGAAGAAAGCCCATCATTCATTGGGGCGGGGGAGGGGTTGGCAATGTTTCAAAAGAAAAGAACCTACTTGTGAGCACCAACTCCAGTGGCAGCAAGAGGTAAGTGTGGAACATCTGTTCTACAACCAACTCTCTCAGACTCTTGAGAGGGAAAGGAGGCTCAGAACAGTAATGCTAAAGGCTGATTATTCAACTGCAGAGGAATAATTGAAGAAAAACATGCCAGGAATTATCCTGTCGCTCATAACACTCTTAGAGTGTTTTAGGTTAGGAAGGAGCCTTGAGAAATAGCCTTCCTGTAGAACCACACTGACATCATCTAGAGGTAATTATACTATGCTGACAGAAAGAGATGGGAATACCAGACCACCTGACCTGCCTCTTGAGAAACTTGTATGCAGCTCAAGAAGCAATAGTTAGAACAGGACATGGAACAACAGACTGGTTCCAAATAGGAAAAGGAGTACATCAACGCTGTATGTTGTCACTCTGCTTGTTTAACTTATACGCAGAGTACATCATGAGAAACGCTGGGCTGGAAGAAGCACAAGCTGGAATCAAGATTGCCGGGTGAAATATCAATAACCTCAGATATGCAGATGACACCACCCTTATGGCAGAAAGTGAAGAGGAGCTAAAAAGCCTCTTAATGAAAGTGAAAGAGGAGAGTGAAAAAGTTGGCTTAAAGCTCAACATTCAGAAAACTAAGATCATGGCATCTGGTCCCATCACTTCATGGCAAATAGATGGGGAGACAGTGGAAACAGTGTCAGACTTTATATTTTGGGGCTCCAAAATCACTGCAGATGGTGACGGCAGCCATGAAATTAAAAGACGCTTACTCCTTGGAAGGAAAGTTATGACCAACCTAGATAGCATATTAAAAAACAGAGACATTACTTTGCCAACAAAGGTCCGTCTGGTCAAGCCTATGGTTTTTCCAGTGGTCATGTATGGATGTGAGAGTTGGACTGTGAGGAAAGCTGAGCATGGAAAAATAGATGCTTTTGAACTGCTGTGTTGCAGAAGACTCTTGAGAGTCCCTTGGACTGCAAGAAGATCCAACCAGTCCACCCTAAAGGAGATCAGTCCTGGGTGTTCATTGGAAGGACTGATGCTGAAGCTGAAACTCCAATACTTTGGCCACCTCACGCAAAGAGCTGACTCATTGGAAAAGACCCTGATGCTGGGAGGGATTGGGGGCAGGAGGAGAAGGGGACGACAGAGGATGAGATGGCTGGATGGCGTCGCCAACTTGATGGGCATGAGTTTGAGTAAACTCTGGGAGTTTGTGATGGACAGGGAGGCCTGGCATGCTGCGATTCATGGGGTCGCAAAGAGTTGGACATGACTGAATGACTGAACTGACTGACTGACTGACAGAAACACATTCTGCTTCACCCTTCACATCTCTGTAACAATAATCCTCCCCTGGAAAGACATTCTTCCTTCTGTGCATCAAGGTCTTTCCCTCCACACATGTATCCTTTTGCTTATTCCAGTTATTGAGCACCCACTATGTGCCTTGTGCTGTGCTGTATTTAGTCACTCAGTTGTATCAGACCCTTTGCAACCCATGGACTGTAGTCCACCAGGCTCCTCTGTTCATGGGGATTCTCCAAGCAAGAACACTGGAGTGAGTTGCCATGCCCTCCTCCAGGGGATTTTCCCAACCCAGGGATCAAATCCAGGTCTCCTGCATTGCAGGCAGATTCTTTACCAGCTGAGCCAGCAGCGAAGCCCACGAATACTGGAGTGGGTAGCCCATCCCTTCTCCAGGAGAACTTCCCGACCCAGGAATTGAACTGAGATCTCCTGCATTGCAGGCGGATTCTTTACCAGCTGAGCAACCCAGCAAACCCATGAGGCACCTTATGTACCACATATTTTTGGATTCAGTGAGGGCAATGATTAAGTATAATACTTCACTCCTTAAATCATTGAAGGTTTCTTTATGTGTATTCAGCCTAACTCTTACAGGGGCTGAAATGATTTGTTAAATGGGTACCTTTTTACTTCTTCTTAAAAACTTTAAGTTCAATAATCTTAGTAGATTTCATTTTATTCATATATTAAACAAACATGTATTGAATTCATATCATCTTGGAAGAGATCCACCTGAAAGGCCCCTACCCTCTCATGGGATTCCTCAAGCCTTCTCTGAGGTTTCCACAGTCTGCCTGTGCTGTAGATCTGAAGACAGATCTATAGACTGTGGACAGACTATAGGCTGTCTGACTATAGGGAAAAGAAGTGACAAAGTAAAATGGGCTCTGACTGTTCAAAGGAGAGGAAAAGAAGGAAGTAATTGTTCTTGAGAACAAGAGCTGTGAACAACCTAGCTCAGGGTTCCCCACACTCGGCGTTGAGAGAAAGTCTCTATGTGTCTGTATAGTAGTCACTTTAATTATCATTTTATATCCATTTTTTAAGTGAGAAAGGAGAGACCTCTGACCTGACAAAGCTTTCTTCCCATTGCCAACAAGCTTCTCTGGAGGAAACAGAACTTGAGAAAGTAAATCTCCATGGTAATTGTAGAAAAATAATGCAAAACAGTTAATATTTTTTCAGAGCTTACCAGGCACTGTTCTAAATGCATTAGAGCTATCATTTCATTTTATCCTAGGGTTATGTATACTATTGTTATTCCTATTTCGAGAGGAGAAAACTGAGACACAGAGAACTTAAGAAAATTCCCAAGGCCACCCAGCTAAAAATGTTCTGCTTGAAAATTGCAGATGAAGGTAAGCTTCCAAACTCATTCTATGAGGCCACCATCACCCTAATTCCAAAACCAGTCAAAGATGCCACAAAAAAAGAAAACTACAGGCCAATATCACTGATTAACATAGATGCAAAAATCCTTAACAAAATTCTAGCAAACAGAATCCAACAACATATTAAAAAAATCATACACCATGACCAAGTGGGCTTTATCCCAGGAATGCAAGGATTCTTTAATATCCGCAAATCAATCAATGTAATACACCACATTAACAAATTGAAAGATAAAAACCATATGATTATCTCAATAGATGCAGAGAAAGCCTTTGACAAAATTCAACACTCATTTATGATTAAAACTCTCCAAAAAGCAGGAATAGAAGGAACATACCTCAACATAATAAAAGCTATATATGACAAACCCACAGCAAGCATCACCCTCAATGGTGAAAAATTGAAGGCATTTCCCCTGAAATCAGGAACAAGACAAGGGTGCCCACTCTCACCACTACTATTCAACATAGTGTTGGAAGTTTTGGCCACAGCAATCAGAGCAGAAAAAGAAGTAAAAGGAATCCAGATAGGAAAAGAAGAAGTGAAACTCTCACTGTTTGCAGATGACATGATCCTCTACATAGAAAACCCTAAAGACTCTACCAGAAAATTACTAGAGCTAATCAATGAATATAGTAAAGTTGCAGGATATAAAATTAACACACAGAAATCCCTTGCATTCCTATATACTAACAATGAAAAAACAGAAAGAGAAATTAAGGAAACAATACCATTCACCATTGCAACAAAAAGAATAAAATACTTAGGAGTATATCTACCTAAAGAAACAAAAGACCTATACATAGAAAACTATAAAACACTGATGAAAGAAATCAAAGAGGACACAAACAGATGGAGAAACATACCGTGTTCATGGATTGGAAGAATCAATATTGTCAAAATGGCTATTCTACCCAAAGCAGTCTATAGATTCAATGCAATCCCTATCAAGCTACCAACGGTATTTTTCACAGAACTAGACCAAATAATTTCACAATTTGTATGGAAATACAAAAAACCTCGAATAGCCAAAGTAATCTTGAGAAAGAAGAATGGAACTGGAGGAATCAACCTGCCTGACTTCAGACTCTACTACAAAGCCACAGTCATCAAGACAGTATGGTACTGGCACAAAGACAGAAATATAGATCAATGGAACAGAATAGAAAGCCCAGAGATAAATCCACGAACCTATGGACACCTTATCTTTGACAAAGGAGGCAAGGATATACAATGGAAAAAAGACAACCTCTTTAACAAGTGGTGCTGGGAAAACTGGTCAACCACTTGTAAAAGAATGAAACTAGAACACTTTCTAACACCATACACAAAAATAAACTCAAAATGGATTAAAGATCTAAATGTAAGACCAGAAACTATAAAACTCCTAGAGGAGAACATAGGCAAAACACTCTCCGACATAAATCACAGCAAGATCCTCTATGACCCACCTCCCAGAATATTGGAAATAAAAGCAAAACTAAACAAATGGGACCTAATGAAACTTAAAAGCTTTTGCACTACAAAGGAAACTATAAGTAAGGTGAAAAGACAGCCCTCAGATTGGGAGAAAATAATAGCAAATGAAGAAACAGACAAAGGATTAATCTCAAAAATATACAAGCAACTCCTGCAGCTCAATTCCAGAAAAATAAATGACCCAATCAAAAAATGGGCCAAAGAACTAAACAGACATTTCTCCAAAGAAGACATACAGATGGCTAACAAACACATGAAAAGATGCTCAACATCACTCATTATCAGAGAAATGCAAATCAAAACCACAATGAGGTACCATTACACGCCAGTCAGGATGGCTGCTATCCAAAAGTCTACAAGCAATAAATGCTGGAGAGGGTGTGGAGAAAAGGGAACCCTCTTACACTGTTGGTGGGAATGCAAACTAGTACAGCCACTATGGAAAACAGTGTGGAGATTTCTTAAAAAACTGGAAATAGAACTGCCATATGACCCAGCAATCCCACTTCTGGGCATACACACTGAGGAAACCAGATCTGAAAGAGACACGTGCACCCCAATGTTCATCGCAGCACTGTTTATAATAGCCAGGACATGGAAGCAACCTAGATGCCCATCAGCAGATGAATGGATAAGGAAGCTGTGGTACATATACACCATGGAATATTACTCAGCCATTAAAAAGAATTCATTTGAATCAGTTCTAATGAGATGGATGAAACTGGAGCCCATTATACAGAGTGAAGTAAGCCAGAAAGATAAAGAACATTACAGCATACTAACACATATATATGGAATTTAGAAAGATGGTAACGATAACCCTATATGCAAAACAGAAAAAGAGACACAGAAATACAGAACAGACTTTTGAACTCTGTGGGAGAAGGTGAGGGTGGGATGTTTCAAAAGAACAGCATGTATACTATCTATGGTGAAACAGATCACCAGCCCAGGTGGGATGCATGAGACAAGTGCTCCGGCCTGGTGCACTGGGAAGACCCAGAGGAATCGGGTGGAGAGGGAGGTGGGAGGGGGGATCAGGATTGGGAATACATGTAAATCCATGGCTGATTCATATCAATGTATGACAAAACCCACTGGAAAAAAATAATAATAATAAAAAAATAAATAAATAAAATAAATAAATAAATAAAATAAATAAATAAATAAAAATGTTCTGCTTGAATATGAACCCAGGCTGTCTGACTCCAGGACCTGTGCTGTCAAAAACTATACTCCATTCATTTCTAGAGTCTATGCCATAGCTCAGGAATAAGGGTACGCAAATCCTGGACTGTTCATGAAATCCCATGAAGTGTTCTACTGAATATAATGTCCTTATTATTGTATTGCAGCACCAAGTGAACCAAGAAACCAAAAACCCCTGCATTCTTGCCCTTATTATTTCCCCTTTCCCCTCCTCTCATCCAGGCTTCTCTGGTGGCTCAGACAGTAAATAATACACCCACAATGCGGGAGACCTGAGTTCGATCCCTGGGTTGGGAAGATCCCCTAGAAAAGGGGACGGCTGGCTACCCACTCCAGTATTCTGGCCTAGAGAATTCCATGGACAGAGGAGCCTGGCAGGCTACAGTCCACAGGGTCACATGTCCATGTCCAAAAGTTGGACATGACTGAGCAAATTTCACATACACATACCTCTCATTCAGTTGCCCCTTCAAGACAAAAATGTTTCCCCTAAGTGCCCTGAACAATTCTCAGGAAAAACATGCGTCCACACACAGCATACCATGGCAACTGGCAGACTAACACGGAGAGAATGCCAAGAGTGCTGCAGCCAGGGGTCCCAGGGCCTGGGAATCACTGGGACATATTTCACCGAGGCAAACCCTGCAGGGGAAGGCTCAGATCTTGCAAACCTCATTCCTAAGTGCCATGGACCTGTAATCTCTGTATATACCTTAAACACACCAGACCTTGTGTTTTTACCAAGAGAAACAAGCAGAGGAGGAAAGAGACAGAGCATGTTGGATTCCACCCTAAAGGCTGACATCTGTAATACATTCTTTCACAATAGGCTTCAATGTTTCCTGTAAAGTTCTCTTCTTCCTGCCTTTTCAATTATCTTCTAAAATTTTGCAAAACAAAGTTGGTTTTGGTTTTTTTATTTTCTATTTTTGTTTGTGGGTTCAATTGTTTTACGGTCTCCATGGCTTCATGACTTATCCAATTTCAGTGAGTCTCCACTGCTCTTTGATTTTTAAACATGCCATTACTAAATGCTTTAAAGTTTCTTGAACTATTTTTATGCAAGTCTTTACAACATGATATTATACGCATCTCTACCCTTTAACAGTGTATATTCCAAATTTATCCTTTTATTATTGCTAACTAGAAATCATCAGTATTAACAAAGTATTATTTACAACATGATGCTCTCAGATGCCAGAGAAAAGTGAATGAGCTTTGGTCACACACTAACTGATCCCAAAATGTTTATAACTGATGTTTTTCTCCTTACACTGTAGTTGTTTCCCTTGCTGTTTGCTCTCACTTCTCAATATTACAGCTCTTTAGAGCTATTCGCATTCTCTTCATTCCTATAACCCAGAAGAAACTTGATCATATTTAACAACATCAAACCAACACTAAATTTAGTTCTAATACCTGGTTTCAAGTTTAAGGATGGTCTAGAGCTGTGCTGTCCAGTAAGCTAGCCATCAGCCATATGTAACTGTGGAATGGAGTCGATTTGACTAAGGAACTGAATTTTTTATTTCATTTCATTTTGATTAATTTTAATTTTAAAACCAATACCCAATTCAGTTTTTTACACATTTGTTAACAATTTTGGCATGCAAATCCACTTTTTCCAGTGAAAATGTAGCATTTGGATTCAGATTTGTAAAATATACACTAGACTTAAAACACTTAATATGAGAAAAAAAAGTTCATACTTCACTAATAATTTTGATTGATTACATATTGAAATTATAAAATTTTGGAATCATTGAGTATCCTCTTTACCTTTTTTAAAGTGGCTATTGGAAATTTTTAAAGTGCATGTGTGGGCTACGTCTCACTCCTATCAGGTAGGACTGCTGTAAAGTCTTGTTACTCAAAGCATGGTCCATGACCAGTAGCATCTGCATGTGAACTTGTTAGAAACACAGAATCTCAGGCTCACCCAGACCTACTAAGTCAACATCTACACATTAGTAAGATTCCCCAAGCAATTCTTAATAAGATTTAAAAGCACTAATCTAGAGAGCTGTGATTCTCGAGCTGTGGAAAAGAATCAGGTTTGTTTGTTTTAATTTCCAAGGAAGTATAGACAATGATATTTGTGACATACAATAAAAAGAGCTATAATAAGGTGAAAATGAAACAAAACATAAATTCAAATTTCTTTGAAAGTCTGTACAAAGCAATTACTGTAGAGAATCACTAGTGTAACTTTTGCTGAACAAAACATTATGTGTGAAATACCATTTCTCCATAAAACACTTATAGGCACACTTTCTCTATGCATTGTACATATTAACACTTAAGGCTTATAATGTGGTAATTAAGCTTGCTTCTTGTTTGTCATTTTATCTAATCTAGATTGGATGGGCGACAACACTCCTCCCAAGACATAACATATATCTAAACCGTTTCTAAGTTTTGTTTAACAGCACACATAGAGAAATGAGGCTCACAGAATATAAGAATGGAATGGAAGAAGAAAATTCAAAGCAACCTCAGCAAGCTCAGGATATTCGTTTTTTTTAACTGCTATCCAAAATGAAGCAAGTGGCGCTGTATTTTTAAAACTTATCTTCAGTCCTTTATCAGTAGTAGTCATTTCTGACCATTTATTCTATAAAGTTATAATCAAATATCAATTATATTCCAAATAAAATAGCTTATAGCTTTTATGCACTTTGGGTAACAATTTTCAAACTAACCTTGAAATGTCACACACTGTAATGGAGTCCTACTCACATGACTACTACACAGTTCAAATCCCACACAACTCATCACATGACTTAGACAAAGCCAAGATGGATCCCGTTCATCACTAAAGAGTCCACATGCATGAATACTGAACAAAGTCGAATTATTGCTATAAAAGTTTTAAGACGCTTACCCTCAACTTCTGTACTTACATTGTCATAAACTGGTAAGCAAAGAGCTCATACCAGTCTGGCTCTTTGAACAGCACTGCTTTAGATCTTCCTACAGAATAAAAGATCAGGATTTAAATAGTCATCTTTCTCAGAAGCCATTTAGATTCTAGTTTTCTAGATATGTTCTCGATAAATGAGACTATCAGATGTGGAGCCACAAATAAGCAAGATAAGGTGAACTCATCAGTTGATGAGATCTGTATCATTAATTCAAACTACAAAGATATGTTATAATTTTATTTTCTGTTAGATTCACACCTTTTGAGAGAACAAAGTACGTCCTCTCCATATGTGAGGTTTATGTTCACATTTCTACTTGTTCATAAAAATAACTTTTATTCCACAGGAAAAAGGAACTATACATATCCAAGATAACAAATAATATTAAAATGCTAAGAACTTTCCCACTGAAATTAGAACAATCCTTTATAATACATCCAAAAAACAGACAATGTATATACCTGAGTAACTAAAACTGCCCACTATTCAGCCTTGTAGTATTAGTTGTCTGAGATGTTGTTATTTGCTAGTTATTTAAGTTCAAACCTGGATGGGAAATTTTTTAGCATTTTACCATTTGCAGTTGTCCAGTCTGGAAACCCTCGACCTGCTTCTTCTCCCAAACCTTAAATCTAATCAGTTTCACAATCCTATGCGTTCTAGCTTTCTGCTACCTAACAAATCCCATCTCTTTCAGTTTCAGCTGCCATTGCTTGTGCTCAGGTTCTCATTGGCAATTGTGTGGATTTGTGTTTCAAGTTCTCAACTAGCCTCATTCCCTTCCTTTCCGGATCCCTTTATCTTTTGTAAAACCAGAATTATCTTTTCAAAATTTAATACAAATCAATCTCTACAAAATTCAAATTCCTTAATTTTAGGTACAAAATCCTTCATAATCTGAATGCCCTTTCTCCATAATCCTTTTGCCAATACCTCATGAAATCAACATACCTACCAACCGTTCATCATCTAGAAACTACTTTCTGAGTCTGGTGTATTTCCATATTCTCCTTTATTTTGCAGTGATACTGTGTAAATCTAGACAGGTAAGTTTATCCTATGTTTGTTAGCACATAATGATGAAATTGTAATTCTGATCATGATATTCATCATTTTTCAAGTTAAGTGCAGGATACCAAATCCCATTAGGAAGTAGAAGGTCGCATACATAAATTGTCTCGGTCACCTTAATCTTAGTCAATGTTTCAAATGTCTAAAAATTAGTATTCATTTCATGTGTGTGCACGCAATATGCACACATGCATACATACTCATTTTCATGCACTGCTTGTATAGGAACATGTTGAAGAAGGCAGAGCCAGCCTCTACAAGTCTGTGGTTTCCAACAGCTGCAAGGAGATGTCTTGTTACCCGGACTTTCCATTCCCAGAAGATTATCCAAATTACGTGCCAAATTCTCAATTCCTGGATTATCTCAAAATGTATGCAAACCGGTTCAACCTCCTGGAATGCATTCAATTCAAGGTAAGAAAGGCACAAAACATCAGTTAGCAGTCAGGAAATATTTCCTACCTATTTTGTGTCATCTCTCTCTACCTGGGGCTCTATAAATGAGAGAATGAACTGGCAAGACCAATGACACCTCGTTGGATTCTTTTTCCCCTTTTACTTACAATCACCCTAAGTAAATCTGGAGGTAGAAATGAATAGTTGGTCTAAGGATTCATGTGTAGAATTTTTTTTAGTTTGCAATGCTTCCATCCAAGTATCCAAGTGGACCTTAAAAATATCAAACTGCATTTTCAGTTTGGGCCAAATACCTATACACAGGGACATTGAGAACTTCCTACCAGCTCCTAGGTTCTCCCTTTTTACTGTCCGTTTATAGAAATGGATGTGTGCACTGGCTCATACACAAGAGACTCTCACTGTTTGAAGGAAAACTTTTCTAGATATCTTTGGAATTAGAAAAATCTTTGACATTGTTCTTCTCATTGACCATACCCACCTCCTTTCCCATTTTAGGGGAAGAGACAGGAGGTAGGTAGAAAGACAGAAGCAAATAAATATATCCTCTTTCTTTCTTCCTTTCTCTGCAAGAAACACATGAAAATTCATGTGATTCTCTTCTCCTATTGCCCTCCCTATAAGAGGTAGGGATGGTTAGGAATTCATGGAGAATTACACAGAAAAATTAACATGAGTGGAAAGATTGACCAAAACAAGTAGCATGTAAGATTCACATTCACAACCTTTAAAGTATGCCTGATCAAAATGAAATCACTATCTTGAAGAGATATCTGTATCTCCATATTCATTACAGCATTATTTACAAAGGCCAAACTATAGAAATAACTTGTGTCCATTGATGGATAAGTGGATAAAGAAATGTGATAGATGATTAATAGGCAAATAGACAGACAATGGAATATTGTTCAGCTATGGTAAAAAAAAAAATTCTGTCACTTGCAAACACATGGATGAAACTTAAGGGCATTATACTAAATGAAATAACTCAGAGAAAGACAAATTTGTATGATCTCATTTATATGTAGAATCCAAAAAATAAAAAGGGACCTTCCCTGGCAGTCCAGGAGTTAAGACTCTGAACTCCCAATGCAGGGGGCATGCATTCAATCCTCAGTTGGGAAGTTAAAGATTCTTCATGCCCCTGAAGCATGGCCAAAACAAACAAACAAACAAAAACCCAAACTCACAGAAATAGAGAACGTACTGATGGCTGTCAGAAGTAGGCTAGGGAATAAGGGAAGGTGTTCAAAAGGTATAAACTTCCAGTTATAAGACAAATTCGTTCTGGAGATACATTCTATATTGTGTAAATCAATTCTGGAAATGTATCGGTAATTATAGGGCTTCCCTGGTGGCTCAGAGGTTAAAGTGTCTGCCTGCAATGCGGGAGACCCAGGTTCCATCCCTCGGTCAGGAAGATCCCCTGGAGAAGGAAATGGCAACCCACTCCAGTATTCTTGCCTGGAGAATCCCATGGATGGAGGAGCCTGGTAGGCTATAGTCCATGGGGTCTCAAAAAGTTGGACACGACTGAGTGACTTCACTATTGGTAATTATTCCATACTGTATATTTGAAAGTTGCTAAGAGAATAGATCATGAAAGTTCTTATCAGAAGAAAAAAATTGTAACTATGTGGGGTGATAAATGTTAACTAAACTTATTGTGGTAATCATGTTATAATATGCACACATGTCTAAATCATTAGGTTGTACACTTTAAACTTATACACTGTTATATGTCAATTATATCTCAATAAAACTGGAGAAAATTAAAAGTACTCAAGTTGTCCAAAGACTATTTCATCCCACTTCCTTATTTTCCATGGGATAGAGTAAAAATAAAACTACCATAATCAATGGATATACTCCACAAAAATATTCTTTAATGTATCAGAATTTCTGAACCTGAAGCATTTCCTTTGCTACATGCTTTCCAAGCCTGTTTTAAAATAACTTAAAAACATATAAAACTGGATGTTCACCAAAGTTTTAAGAAAGTACACGCAAGCAGCTGTCTGTGAGAGGTTTTGTTTTGCCTTCCTCTCTATACATTTCCAAGTTTTCAATGATAAATTCAGCATTTTCAAGATAAAAATAAATTTTATTTTGAATGATCTTTTAATTAGCTGAAAATTTGTGCTTTAAAAAGATGATTGCTAATACAAATGTAGACCCCAACAAGCACTTCAAGTATGATAAACTAGACAGTGAACCATTAAGTGGGACTTGAGAAGCCTGTCCTCTTTGAAACCTGAAGAGGAAAATGAGGCAGCAAAGTCTCTTTTATGCTTTTAAATTTGACTTGTAAATTTCTTTTATATATTTTCTGAATCAGAACCTAGTACCCATGGACATACATGTACTCGAAGAGAACAAAAATAGACTACAGTTGACCCTGGAGCAACATGGGTGATTAGAGGTGCCAACTCTGCACAATGGAAATCTCCCATTTCCTCCATTTTTGTGCTGTCTCTGCATCCACAGTTCCACATCCATGGATCCAAACACTTATGAATCCTGTTTACTGTAATATTTACTGTTTTTTAAAAATCCACATATAAGTGGACCTGCACGGTTCAAACCCATGTTGTTCAGCAATCAACTGTATTGAAATTCAGACAACTCCACAGAAATTCACCCATAAAATGAGCACTCTTCCATAGTTCCCTCAGTCTGGGCAAACTTCAGTACCATAGCCTATAAGGCCTTTCATAAGCTAAGATACTTGTGACCAGATTTATATTTTCAATTATATACTATCCATGCCTATCTTAAAGGAACGGTTGAAAAGAACTGTCTCTTGAGTCCCTTTGCTGTTCACCTGAAACTAACACGCCATTTTTAATTGGCTATACTCCAATACAAAATAAAAAGTTTAAAGTTGAAAAAACAGAGTTGTTTCTGTAAGAACTAGATACGGCAGAAAAAGAACTTTAAAAACACAGAAAGACCTGTGTTATAGTCTTGGTTCTATCACACATTGTGAGACTTGGAGCAAATCACTTAAAATTTTTGGACCTGACCACCTCTCTTCAATACCCCTATACAACTCTAAGTTTAGAATACATCCATCCAGAAAATTGTGATTAACCTGAGAGCCCAATTCAGTGTCTAGGGTTATGCTTATTATATTTAGTCTGTGCTCAAGAACATTTGAAATAATTGGCATGTCAGCCAGCAAGCCCTTTCTGGAATCTTGAAAACTATTAACCATGTCTATGATTCTCTTTTCAGACAAAAGTCTACAGTGTAAGAAAACGCCCAGATTTTACTGCCACAGGCCAGTG
The DNA here is from genome assembly GCF_019320065.1 of Cervus canadensis. NCBI lineage: Eukaryota > Metazoa > Chordata > Mammalia > Artiodactyla > Cervidae > Cervus > Cervus canadensis. The sequence continues at coordinate 41,201,733 of NC_057399.1, read as the reverse complement.
GGAGGTAGTCACTCTGCGCGAAGGGAAGCAAGAGTCAGCCATCTTTGATGCTGTCATGGTCTGCACTGGTTTTCTTACTAATCCGTATTTACCACTGGACTCCTTTCCAGGTATAGCCCTTTCTACAACTGACTTTAATTTGTCTTATGTGAGCCACCCTGATACTGGATTGTTTTGGAAATAAATTCCTATTGATCTCCTCCATTAAATAGTTAAAGTAGTGAGGTAAGAGGGTTTTTTCCCTTGACCAGCGCTATTTGGCCAGATTCTGGCTTTCATCAGTTTCAAACAAGTTTTGAGTACCAAAGAGTAGAATGAATAACTATGAAGCAGTTTCATGCTTCACTGAAGTTCAATGTCCATCTCTAAGTGACTGGCAGCACCAGAAAACCTTCTAAGACACGGGAGGCCTAGACCGTTTGCTAGACACAGCAGTAGTGCATTGACAAAGGTGAGAGGAGAGGTCACAAGCATCAATCTGTGAATAAAGGAAAAAATAACTTGATTTTCATTTGTTTGTGTCTATGGGTCACAGCAGTTACCTAGATCAAAGGTTTATGGCACTGGGTAATAGTCACCAGGGGCATGAGTCTTGGGAGACAAATTAAGATATCTTTGGGCCTCAGTTTCTTCATCTGGCTTTTGCAACCATGATTCATTTATGTCAAACTTCAATTGGATTACAACTCAGAGGGAATAGAAAATCCAGTGGCTTGGTTTATTTAATCTGCAGCACAGGATTCAAAAGGTTCAAACTTAAGCAAATTTTAATCCGAATCATCTAAATATGACACAGTGATCACAAGGCTCAGTTCACAATTAATTCATCTACCTCCAATGATACTTGGTCTGCTCCCAGCGGTTACTGAAGTCAGGCCACGTTAAGATAAAACACACCCTGAAAACTGTCATAGACTATAATCATTGAATTGGAACGCAGTTCAGCCTTCTTCCTGATACAGGAAACTCTTCAGCATCCCTGAGAAAGACTCAACAGCCTCTGCTTGAATGCATTCGACTATGAATTCTTTCCGCCTTACCCATTTCTTGCCTACAGAGAAAACCCCTGAGTAGGCAAGTTACTCCAACTCCCAATAGGAGTGCCTGGTACTGGATCACTCCAAGAATCCAGAGAATTTCCTGACATAGAGAGTACACTGTGTTTATTGCTAAGAATACAGAAGTGGATAAGACAACCCATAGCCTGCGTGAAAGGAATGAAATGAGTTTTATAGGGGTCCAGTGGAGTGATCCCAGTCTACATATGGCCTGTAGTAACAGCAATACTCACTTTACAACAAATTCATGTACTTGAAATGGTCCTGGACCTGCCCTGCAGATGTTACTCAAGTCAGGTCAGATTAGGATAAAGCATAGCTTGAAAGCAATGGAGCCAATGTGTTCAGTTTAAATAAGATGAGCTTGGGACCCAGGAGGTATAGATTCCCGGTTATACAATTAAGAAGCTATGATCCTTTAGTAGTTCATGGGCATGATGATTGGGTGTTCACGTTGTTGCATGACATGTGCTCCCTCCTAAACCTTGTTAGGACACCAACCCATTACCCATCAGATGTTTAAAAAAGGAAAAAAAGCTATATAATCTTGGGCTTTACACTTAACCTTTCTAAGCCTCTGTTTTCCTTCCTAGAAACTGAGGGGTTTTACCTATCTTACCCAACATTATATATCACAAATCAAGCAAACAGAACTCTACAGTATTTGCCATCCTTCTCAATATCCATATTACCAGCCACTACCAATTGGTTATTTCAAATCCATGGCTGAATTATTGTTAAGGAGCCTTTGAGCACTAAAATTTCATGACTTTAGACTTGAAATGGAGTCCTCCAAACCTCATCATCTCTCTCTCTGCCCCATAGCAGACTTACACACACCCTGGAGTAGGTGTTAATCATCACAAAAATTAAACTCATTTAAGCTATTCAAAAAACCATGTCATGAGTTCTGGAGGCAATTCAAGAAGAAAGTGTTCCAAAAAGTCTTAGTAAATATAATAGGTATTACAGTTGGAATAAATATATAACTTCCCAAAGTAACTTATTTTATTAATTCAGAAACCATATACATTCAGCTGTTTACTAACACAGCCACTTCACCTAACAAAAGTTCTTGCTCTGTTCTCCTGTAATATAAGTGGGGAAAGTATTAGTCTGAGAGAAGACTCAAGCCACAGAGTCTCATATTTGTCCACTTGTGATCCAAAAGAGCCTGATCCAGAGATAATCTAAGATAATCTAACATTCATAGATAATGCTATTATTCTCATTAAACTTGTCCAGCTCTCCATTCCTGGCAGTTCTCGGATCCATATTGGGTCAAATATTGAGCTAAGTCAATATTTGAATTTGATTGCATTATTGCTAAACTTTATGATCTAGATTGTGGTTGGGTTTTAACTGAGATTCGTGTTAGATTTCTAAAGATTTAAGGTGAAATAAAGAGTTACTGGGCCTTGGTTAAGGCCCAGTAATGTGCCACTAATGTGCCACAGCCTCCATATCCTGAGAATTCACTGAGAATCTAGATGTACTGTGATATTTTCTTTAAAAAAAAAAAAAAATGTTCTTTGTACAGGATTGCTTTTGATCGTTTTATGCAACCTAAGAGTATTTTCCAAAACCCTCCACAAGCATTTGATGTTTCAGTGAGATTTGGCATCAACTGAGATGTCTTATCTAATTCAAATAGCTCTGATCCCAGTATAACTAACATATCTCCTTTTTCTCTGAGCCAACTCTGGCTGGCTCAGCAAACCTAGCCTGAGTTACCATCAGTCACCAAGGCGAACACACAAGGATCTTTCAAATAGGGGCCATACTTTTATTTCCTTTTTTAAAAAAATTTTTGTTGCACTGGGTCTTTGCTGTGGCACTCAAGTTTCTCTTGTGTCACACAGGCTTAGTGACCCTGCAGCATGTGGGATCTTAGTTCCCTGACCAGGGATGTGAACCTGCATCCCCTGCATTGGAAGCCAGATTCTTAACCACTGGATCACCAGGAAAGTCCCATATTTTTATTTCTTATTTCCCATATCATCTAGCACAGTGTCCGGCACATAAGAGGGGTCCAAAAAGTTTGCTGAATAGAGTGGAAGCACTGACTCATAGTTCACTTTAACTTCTCTGCTCTTTCTCCTTGCTTATGAAAACTTCTAAATAATCAAATATTAGCAAATAGAGTATTTCTGTCCCATTCATTTCTATCAAATTTTAAAAAGTAATGACTTCTTATACTTCAGCTTAATAAGTCTTAATGCCATGCTTTTTTTTTCTTTCTTTCCTTCTTTTTTTTTTTTGTTTTTGTTTTTTTGTTGTTGTTGTTGTTTTTAGCAGAAAATGGTTTACTGCAGGGCAAAGGAAGGATGGGTGGCTCATGCTCAAAAACTTTGAAATCCCCAGTGGGTTGGAGGGGGTTGGTTTTTTTATAGTGCCATGATATTTTAACTTAGTAATCATCTAATAAGTAAAACTAGAGGTCCATCTAGTGAGATGGAGTAAGTATCTCTATTAAATAAATAATCACTCACCAATTTCTGTATCTTGCATAATTATGTATCCGTGTTTCAGATTTTCTTAAAATTGAGTATGCTATTAAAACAACCTAAATCACCCATCAAAAGGATGTTATTAGCTGAATAATGTGTGTGTTTCATTCACAGATCTTGTAAATTTTCTATCTGACTTCCTTTTTTTTTTCTATAGGTATAAATACTTTTAAAGGCCAGTATTTCCACAGCCGAGAGTATAAACATCCAGATATATTTAGGGACAAGAGCGTTCTTGTTATTGGAATGGGAAATTCTGGCACAGACATTGCTGTGGAGGCCAGCCACCTGGCAAAGAAGGTATGGTTCTTGGTGTTACCTAATGAGGAGCTTTATCTTAAGATGCATGCCTCAAGCAAACTGTGTCTGACACCATGATAGATAATGAAAGGAAAAAATTCCTAAAACACACACACACAAACAGATTTTTTAGGTACTTTTTTCTTGAATGTTCATAAATGTTACTATAAATTCCAGGTGTCATATTGTATCATTTTTCCTCAAAAATTTGGGTTCTCTGACTTCTTATTTTTGCTATTTTCCCAGCCAAAATGAGTTACAGGAAGAATCTGTTTCTTACTCAGTCCCATTAGTCAGAAAATTCTGGCTAATTTTTTCTTACTAAGATCTCCCATTTGCTCCTTCCTTTCCTTATTGATTGCCACCATCCTCATCAGGTCCATACCACCTCACGTGGAATCTGTTACACTTTCCTTCTCACAATTATGGGAAGAGTTACTATTACTGGGGCTTGCTTACTCTGTACCAAGAACAGCACTAAAGGCTTTACTGCATGACCTCAGCCAATCATCAAAACAAGCCATGAAGTAGGTACAAGACTCCCTAACCACCAGTGAAGCAACTGAAACCTAGAGTTAAACAAGCTGCCTAAAGGCACACCACCAGCAGCTGGTAGAGCCAGTCCTCAAACCCAAGTCTCTTCCATTCAAAGCCCCTGCTCCTAATTCTACCTTAAGTGCCTGGACTCCTGCCCCAGACCAGCCCCATACACACAACAATCCATCCAGACCCCCAACCACCAAGAAACAAATCCTCTGAAAAGCCTGCTCTCCTTATGACACTCACGTTAAAAAACTAACAACTCCTCCCTACCTAAAAAAAAAAAAAAATCATTAATTACAGGGCTCTCCATCACCTGGTCCAGATCTGCCATTTTAACTTTATCCTGCACTGCTTTCCCACATGATCATCAACTGAACGCCGACTGGTCTACTCTGTGACCTTTCCCACCCCCAAGCCTCAATTTTCCCCTTCACTCACACCATAGCCCTCCCTTCTGCAGTGCCCTTTTCTCTTTTATGACAACTTACATTTACATTCCCAGACACCTCTACCCAACACAAAATCATCTCTCCAGTATGAATTGATGTAATAACTGAAATTTACACTCCTTGGATGGCACTTTGAATTCTTGGTATTGCTCATTTTTTGAGATTTCTCAGTTGGCGCTAGAGGTAAAGAACCTGCCTGCCAAATGCAAAAGACTTATGAAACTCAGGTTCAATCCCTGAGTCGGGAAAATCCCCTGGAGGAGGGCATGGCAACCCACTCCAGTATTCTTCCCTGGAGAATCGCCATGGATGGAGGAGTCTGGCGGGCTACAGTCCACAGGGTCACACAGAGTTGGACATGACTAAAGCCACTTAGCGCGGCAGGGCAATTGCCTTTTATATACAGGCAAAATATATAGTATGTATTATTTATAGTGTGTATTTTCTTTCCAACTATGCTATGAACTCATTGAAAGCCATTCAGGTAACAAATCAATATTAGTTGTTGAATTCTGCTATACCAAATGTTGTGCCAGGCATGGAGGATACACGGGAGAACAGAATAATCAAACAGGATTCCTGCTGTCATAGATGGTATAGTCATGGGGAAAACAGATGTCATGTAAATAAGTGTAAAGAATTAGATCAATAATTGCAAGAATGAAAATAGGTATGAGGAAAAAGAATTGGGAGTGTGTTCCGTTCTGGAACTTTAAGGAAGGAACTCGATGATTGATTGACTGATTTGGAGAGACTTAGCAATTTGGTAGAGTTATCCCGAAGGAAGGAAAAGGAGGTTCTGAAGCAAAAATCAGCATAGGCCCATTCACAATGACCAACACATCTGAGTCACATATTACTACTTCTATTTCTCTAACCACTGGAAATTTCTTCAATCTGAAAACATGCTTTGGCACACACCATTTCTATATTGACAAAGAAACTTCCCTTGTTTCAGAATATAATTCATTTCTACCAAAATATCATAACTGATTCTTCATCATGATGAAGAAAGGCAGGTGCAAATATGTCTAATGTCAGAATTACTGATGTGCTTATAGTTCTTGCCACCATAAGGCTCCATCATATTATGAGGCTTCCTTGGTAGCTCAGATGCTAAAGAATCTGCCTGCAATGCCGGAGATCCAGGTTCTATCTCTGGGTGGGGAAGATCCCCTGGAGAAGGGAGTGGCTACCTACTCCAGTATTATAAGGTCAGTCAAAATGTATCATAAAGGCAGTAACACTGCAGCTATGGCCACCATGCCCCAGTTTATTGGAAGAGAAAACAGGCATTAAACCAGTTGTTTTGTATTTGCAAAGCAACAGATCGGTTGACTAAATTTTTCAATTTTAAAAAGTTATACAGACAACTCTTTGTTGTATAGGTTCCAAAGTAACTATTAGCTTAATGAACTAGGTCAGCTGGTAAACTCAACTAGTCAAATAATCTGTTTTTTAAAAATCCACCAAAACTAGTTTTATTACTGAATTTTACTATCAGTTCTAACAATGCTTTATGTTGAAACCCTTTGCAGACATCTTTTTTATTTTTTCTAACTGCACTGCACAGCGTGTGGAATCTTAGTTCCCTGGATAAAATCTGTGCTTCCTGCATGGGTTTGATCCAGGAAGGCAGAGTCTTAACCACTGGACCACCAGGGAAGTCCCTGCAGACAACTTTCAGTTGCATCCTTGCCCTGCTCTTGCTTATAGTCACTAGCATACAAAGTTGTTATCACCTATTCACTATCTTCTCACATGAGATTCTAAGTTCCTATGGCCAACCACAATATATAATTCACCATGGTGTCTAGCACTGAGCCTGGCAGATAAAAAGTGCTCAATAATATGTGCTAAGGCATTTTAATACTCTAGATACTCAAACCATTATCTCAAAAGAATAAAGTAGGAGTTAGAGAAGCCAAAACTATCTTGTCAGGGAGGTATTTTGGGGGTGGCTGGCTATTTGGTGCCTTTCAACTCATGAAAATAATCTCTGACAGAACCAGCCCTGTTCACTGTGTCAAACTGAGTGACCTCTTTGATTGCTTCTAGGTGTTCCTCAGCACCACCGGAGGGGCATGGGCGATCAGCCGTGTCTTTGACTCAGGGTACCCATGGGACATGGTTTTCATGACACGATTTCAGAACACATTCAGAAATTCTCTTCCAACTCCAATTGTGAATTGGTTGATAGCGAAAAGGATGAACAGCTGGTTCAATCATGCAAATTATGGCTTAATACCAGAAGACAGGTAAATGCAGAGGGGCTGCAGAAGGCTGTTAGGGAGAAGGGGCATTGGTCCTTCCAGCAGCCATAATACAGCAACAAGACTGAGTATGAAGGAAAACTTCATATAAATTACTTAGTCATAATGGCTAACTGTTTTCAGTGCTTGGTAAGTAGAATTATGTGATACATAACTGTCAACAACCCTTTAAAGTAAACCATATAACCTCCCTTTCAGAGTGGGTATACTAAGACAGGGAAATTCAGTCACTTGCCCAAGTTAATCTAGTACCAAGCAGACTCTGTGACCTTGGCAAGTTACATAAACCTTAGTTGCAGCAATCAAAAGAGAATTATTTGTCTATGACTCTTCCAACAAAAACAACACATTTGCCTGTTTCACAGTGTGGGAAAAATTTAATCCTTCACCATCTTTCAAAAAACAGTGCCTTCTTCCGATGACCTTGATTTCAGTCTTATCCTTTCAGTTACAACCCATTACTTAGCCCATTAACAAGTACCAGTGGTTTTATTTTACTTCCTCATTCATTGACTCTGTACAATGATATTCCATTGCCAGGGTAGCACCACAGCCTGGAGATCCTGTCTGATCTTCCCCCAGATTCCACTCTGGACCAGGATTGATCAGGTGGCACCCAAGCCACCAGGGTTGGGAGACAGCCCCCTTCCTACTACATGTACTTCATTCCTCTGGGTCTCTTCATCCTTCTCTCATACACCTTCCTCTCTCCCTGCTCTTCTAGTCCTGCTATTGTCTCCATTTTTTTCCTTTCTTACCTACCCTCTTCTGTTGCCTAACTTCAGGTCCCCTAGGAGTTTTAAACTTTTCACCAGAGCCTTTCCTACCATAAGCTTGATTTAGCCTGAATGGCCACTCAAAAGACTTTATTTAATCCCACAAAGCCTAGAAAATGTAAAAGAAGCCTGAGGAATTGTAATATCTTCCCTGTTAGATTTAGCCAATCCTTTTTCATTTCCAAAGTTCTTAGAAATATACTATTTCATATGTTCTTCACCCTACCCAATCAACTAACAAGGATGGCAAGTATTAGTATCCCTATTTTACAGGTGAATAAAAGAAAGCCTACAAAGATGAAATGGTTTTCCCAAGCTCTGTTAAGTATAAACATTTGGACACAAAGCCACCCTTACTACCTCCTGCTCCAGAGCTCCCTCCATTTGATCACATTGTCTGTTTCTGTGCATTCACCATAAGCCCAAAATGACTCAGCTTACTTAAAATCATCCAGCAAAGCATTTGCTTTGTGATTCCAAAGACACAGCCAGAAAAGGGTGATTCCAAAGGCATAGCCAGAAAAAGCTAATTCTGCCCTTGTTCCTTTTAAACACATGCATACTTTCCTTGTACAATTGCTTCTGAGGAGGAAAGAGTTTCTAGCATTTCTCAGCACATAGAGAAGTCCCTGGTTTCCCTTGTGGTCCTTCAGCATTCAGCTATCTCTAAAATGACAGGGATAACTGAATGCTAGAATTCAGCAGGAGAAGTAGAGCTAGAGAAAATTCTGACCTCCTTCTCCCCAGGCTTCTAAATTCTTGTAAATGGTAAGCATGGTTCCATCATCCTTCTTGGTCGTTCATGAAGCCACTCCCACAAAGGTAACTTCCCACAGTACTGTCACCTCCTGCCTAGCTGAGGGGCAAGTCGCAAAATGAAGAGGAGAAGGGGAGGAGGAGGGCGGGCTGACTGCATCAGTTCCTGGCAGATCTCTTCCTTATCCATGTTAATGTCTAGGGTACAACTAAGAGAGCCTGTGCTAAATGACGAGCTCCCAGGCCGTATCATCACTGGGAAAGTACTCATCAAGCCAAGCGTTAAGGAAGTGAAGGAAAACTCTGTCGTATTTAACAACACCCCAAAGGAAGAGCCCGTCGATATCATTGTTTTTGCCACTGGATACACTTTTGATTTCCCCTTCCTTGACGAGACTGTAGTGAAAGTCGAAGATGGCCAGGCATCGCTATACAAGTACATCTTTCCTGCACATCTACCAAAGCCAACCCTGGCTGTCATTGGTCTCATCAAACCCTTGGGCTCCATACTACCCACAGGGGATACACAAGCTCGATGGGCTGTTCGGGTCCTGAAAGGTAAGTGTATAAGAAATAGGAGAACATGGGAATTCCCTGGCAGTCCAGGGGTTACGACTCCTCATTTCACAGTGGAGGGCTCAGGTTCAATCCCTGGTTGGGGAACTAACATCTCACAAGCCACGTGGTGTGGCCAAATTAAAATAAATTAATTTTAAAAAAAGAAATAACAGGATATATGTGTTCAGTTTACCGTGTCAATTTAGATACTGGAAATTTTGAGACTTTTCCCACCTCCCATCTAAAATAATAGAATTTTTTAAAGCAAATTCATCTATTGTTCACTGAATTACAATATCATAATGAATTTGTGCCAGTACAAGCACAAAAGATAAATCATGAATCAAAAAATATCAGCTGCTAGTCTGACTGAATCAACTGGTTCAATGAACATTTGAACATTTTAAAAGCTCAATCAATTGAATGACAAATTCAGTCAAGCCAGTTGTGAGGTTCTGCAATATCAAATAAGTAGTGAGGGGATTTGATTCTTATCTCTTCAACTGGTGGCATAATCACCAGGAGTTAACATTACTCTGCTAACATTTCTGCCAAAAGAACAGATAATTTGCTCAGTAGTAGAAATAAAAGATGTGCAGTAGTAAAGCATCTTTGCCTGCTAAGTAAGCACTGAAGTTACATTGCATTTTTGTTTATTTGTTTGCTTTATAGGTGTGATTAAGTTACCACCATCAAGCATAATGATCGAGGAAGTTAATGAAAGAAAAAAAAACAAGCCCAGTGGGTAAGTTAAGTGCTATGCATTCTTTTTGAATCACAACTAAAACTGGTAAAGCAAATGTAAGACCAGAAACTATAAAACTCCTAGAGGAGAACATAGGCAAAACACTCTCCGACATAAATCACAGCAAGATCCTCTATGACCCACCTCCCAGAATATTGGAAATAAAAGCAAAACTAAACAAATGGGACCTAATGAAACTTAAAAGCTTTTGCACTACAAAGGAAACTATAAGTAAGGTGAAAAGACAGCCCTCAGATTGGGAGAAAATAATAGCAAATGAAGAAACGGACAAAGGATTAATCTCAAAAATATACAAGCAACTCCTGCAGCTCAATTCCAGAAAAATAAATGACCCAATCAAAAAATGGGCCAAAGAACTAAACAGACATTTCTCCAAAGAAGACATACAGATGGCTAACAAACACATGAAAAGATGCTCAACATCACTCATTATCAGAGAAATGCAAATCAAAACCACAATGAGGTACCATTACACGCCAGTCAGGATGGCTGCTATCCAAAAGTCTACAAGCAATAAATGCTGGAGAGGGTGTGGAGAAAAGGGAACCCTCTTACACTGTTGGTGGGAATGCAAACTAGTACAGCCGCTATGGAAAACAGTGTGGAGATTTCTTAAAAAACTGGAAATAGAACTGCCATATGACCCAGCAATCCCACTTCTGGGCATACACACTGAGGAAACCAGATCTGAAAGAGACACGTGCACCCCAATGTTCATCGCAGCACTGTTTATAATAGCCAGGACATGGAAGCAACCTAGATGCCCATCAGCAGATGAATGGATAAGGAAGCTGTGGTACATATACACCATGGAATATTACTCAGCCATTAAAAAGAATTCATTTGAATCAGTCCTAATGAGATGGATGAAACTGGAGCCCATTATACAGAGTGAAGTAAGCCAGAAAGATAAAGAACATTACAGCATACTAACACATATATATGGAATTTAAAAAAGGTGATAACGATAACCCTATATGCAAAACAGAAAAAGAGACACAGATGTACAGAACAGACTTTTGAACTTTTGTGGGAGAATGTGAGGGTGGGATATTTTCAAAAAACAGCATGTATACTATCTATGGTGAAACAGATCACCAGCCCAGGTGAGATGCATGAGACAAGTGCTCCGGCCTGGTGCACTGGGAAGACCCAGAGGAATCGGGTGGAGAGGGAGGTGGGAGGGGGGATCGGGATTGGGAATACATGTAAATCCATGGCTGATTCATATCAATGTATGACAAAACCCACTGGAAAAAAAAATAATAATAAAAAAATAAATATAAATTAAAAAAATTTTTAAAAAAAAAGAGTAAAAAAAAAATAAAACTGGTAAAGCAAGAGCAAAGAATGGTGTGAGTTACACTGGAGAAAAAAGAAGCGGCTAAGACTCAAAAGGAGGGGAAAAAAAGACTAAGCTAACCTGTTTAAGGAAAGAAAGGAAAAGGAAACTGAGGTTTTAACATCCTAAACCATCACTTTAGACCATGGTCATCTAGCATGACATGGAAACGTAGAGTTTATATCCTAAACCAAATGTAATTAATCCTTATCTACCAGATATTACTCTATACTTCTATCCATAATCAGAAGGCAAACTGTTGTGTTTATCCACTCTGACACCAAAGGGTCTGCTCATTCATTCATTTCAGCAAATCCACGTTCAGCTCTCCTGTTTTTATTCAGACGGCCACTCTAGAACAGGAGTCAAAACAGGGCCAATGGACCAAATCTGCCAACCACCTATTTTCCTATTTTAAATCACTAGAAAGAAGAAGATTTTATGATATGTGCAAATTTTGTAAAATTCACATCACTGTGGCCATAAGTAAAGCTTTATTAGCACACAGCCCCACTCAAGTTTGGGCTTCCCTGGTGGCTCACTGGTAAAGAATCTGCCTGCAGATACAGAAGACACAGGTTTGATCCCTGGGTGGGGAAGACCCCCTGGAGAAGGAAATGGCCACCCACTCCAGAATTCTTGTCTGGGAAATCCCATGGACAGAGGAGCCTGGCGGCTACAGTCCATGTGGTTGCAAAGAGTCAGACACAACTGAGCGACTGAGCAGACTCAATTTAAGTATTGGTTAAGACTGCTTTTGCATTAGGACAGTAAAGTTGACTAGCTGCGGTAGAGACTGTAACATGGCCCTCATAGACCTTAAATATTTAGCATCTAGCCTTTTGCAGAACAAGTTTGTCGGCCCTTCTCCAGAGAGAGGTCTCCACTTGCGCTCTGCTTTTTGGCTACCACAAAGGGCCAGGGACAGTGGAAGGCAGATGGCCAGCTGGGAAGGACTCTTGCTCTCCCCAGCTCCTAATCCTAAAGCACCTCTGATTTTCTCTGTTTTACTGTTTATGTTTCAGACTTTGACATATAGTTTTCACTTGGGAAAAAGAAGGGGTTTGTGACTGAGAAAAAAGACTTAAAATCACTGCCTTTAAGAAACACCACTTTTCTCCTTCATATATATTTCCAAACTTCAAATGTTTTACTATCCTTGTCAAAGTCCTAAATCCCAAAATTATAAAAGCACTTCCAGTGTCTCTTCTTCATTCTCAACCTGGGATATGATTTGATCTCCATTATGCAATTCTAGCATAACATAAATCACTAATTAGAACTACATGAAGCAACAGCTTTTGTCACTTTGGTCAGTCGAGGGATTAATTAATTAAAGATTAATACCAGCATTACACAGAATTTCACCCTACTGAGTTTTGTGATTTTTCACATTATACAAATCAAGCAATAATTGAGTTTTAGGAAGATATAAGAATAGTAAAATCATATAAAACCTTTTTTGCTAGAAATTGCTAATCATTTAACAATAGAACTAAAGTAATACTAGATTCATTATCAGCATTTGACAAACGATGTGTACAGAGTGTTTTTTCACAGGATCTATCTTGTATTTAAACAATACCATGAGACCATTTGACAACTATGGGCGTGGAGGGAAGAATACAGAAACCAGTTCAAATTTTGTGGCCTCATTGTTTACTTCTGGCACTTTTACTTGTTCTAAGGTTACCATTATTTAATCTTTTTGTTTTCTTCTTTATCCCAATCTTCCTTTTATAAAGGTTTGGCTTGTGTTACTGCAAAGCTTTGCAAACTGATTATATCACATATGTAGATGAACTCCTGACCGCTATCAATGCAAAGCCCAACCTGTTCTCTCTGCTCCTGACGGATCCACGCCTGGCTTTGGCCATCTTCTTTGGCCCATGCACACCATACCAATTCCGTTTGACTGGTCCAGGGAAATGGGAAGGAGCCCGAAATGCTATCATGACCCAGTGGGACCGAACATTCAAGGCCACCAAAACTCGAATTGTACAAGAATCCCCATCTCTCTTCGCAAGCTTACTTAAACTCTTCAGCTTTCTAGCTTTGCTTGTGGCCATTTTCCTGATTTTCCTATAAATAAAAAATTACCTAAATAAACTATCAAATGCACAGAGTAGATGGACAGCAATCTGGTTCCCCCACTGCAACAACTTTGCCTTCATGACTATAATCTATATCTGAGCAATGAAAGCCACCCCTTCCCCTTCCCTGGCTGGCTTGAGAGCCCACTAGTATTCCTGAGTGTCTCCCAGCTCCACCTGCTTCTAATGCTAGAGAAAGATAACCAAGATTTCTGTGCATTTGAAGGCTGCTGGAAGGTTCCAGGTTCATTTTAGAAGAGAGAGTTGTCTCAGACACCACTTTGAGAAATTAGACCTCTTTCCTATTTTCATATATCTCAAATAAAATTCAATATTTCATGAAAGATTTGGTTGTATTAAAATGGCACTCTTATGGTATCAGTTGATTAAAAATAAAAAGAAAGCAAAAGCCTAGGATTACTTTGAGTGGTCTTTAATTCTCTTTTTAAGAGTTGGGGAAAAGCGAGAAGGGGATGAGAAGTCTATTAATAAAGACCATAAAAGGATGGGAGGTGTCAACGACTTGGTTGGAGTGTTTCTAAAGGAATGTACCTGCATAGAAGTGCCCATCCCCCTATAATACACTCTTCAACCAAACAGGGTCTTCAGCTGACATAAGAACAAACCCAATCAGATCTATTCCACAGAAAACAACCACCTCCACCTACTCTTGGAACCAGCCTCCAGCACCCAAAGGAAAAACATCTTCCACTCACATACACCTTTACAACTCTGCTTAAAGAGGCAAATGGCTGCCTCTTCTAAGAGTCAACCAAATCCAATTGGAAAAGACAGAGCTGAGAAGTCTTTCACAGAGAGATAATAGGAGAAAGAAAAGACAGGAAAAGAAGAGCAAAGGCAAACACCGTGTCTAAAGCAGTTTTTGACCAAGCTATACCAACCCTGGATCCTCTCTCACAGTTACACATTTGAGAATGTGACTCAGCCAGAAAAGGTGTTGCCTTCACATTATCTCACTGAGGGGCTTAGATGGCACACTTCACCTCACAGAGAGGCCCATGGTTTGCACACTGGAGGAAATTCAAAACCTACAGACTCAGGATTGAGTCGTGTAGGTAAGAAGAGATGCAGTTTGTGTCTCTTCCACTCTGGTCTGCTCTTCCAGCTCCTCTTTTTCGTTCCATTTTCTAACACTTCTAACCTATTTCACTTCTTAACATATGTGATATTGTGATATGTAATAACAACTGTATATTTGGTCTTCCTCCTCATTTCCAGCACAGAACTCCTAAGACTCTTGAAATCTCCTAAGTGATGAGAACATAAAGATATCTTGTTAATGAGGTGACTCTCGGAAAACACCTAAAGATGGGGGCCAATCACCAGAAGAACCATCCATGTGATTAGAGGATTGGAACTTTCCTTCCACCCCTTGGATCTGTGGGGAGGGGAGAGGCAGGCTGGAGGTTGAATCGATAACCAATGGTTAGTGACTTAATCAATCATGTCTATGTAATGAAACCTCTGTAAAAACCAAAAAGGATGAGGTTCAGAGAGTTTCCAAGTTGGTGAACACATAGAGATTCAGGGAGAATGGTGCCCTTGAGAGGACATAGAAATTCCATTCCCTTCCCACCTACCTTGCCCTGTGTATCTCTTCTATCTGGCTATTCCTAAATTATATCATCCTTTTATAATAAACTAGTAATCTATAAATAGAATGCTTCTCTGAGTTCTGGGAGCCAAACTAGTTCACAAAAGCACTAATTATTTTAGCAAATTGTTGAACCCAGTTAGGGGCTCATTGAAGCTTCCTACCTACAGCTGGTTCTCAGAAGCACAGGTGACAACCTGGGCTCATGATGGACATCTGAAGAGAAAGCAATCTTGTAGGACCAAGCCCTTAACCTGTAGAACCTGATACTATCTCTAGGTAGATAGTGTCAGAATCAAGTTCAACTATAGGAAACCGAGCTGGTCTCCAAAAACTGCTCAATGGTGTGGGAAGAAAACCCCCACACATACATTGGAATTGGAAGCAGAGCACTTAATATAGGAACACATAGTGGAAAAACTGCTCTGCTGAATATAATAGAAATGACTTTGGGAAATGCTTTTCTCTCCCGTGAAGCAGAGCTGACACTTGAGCATTCCTCATGAAGTTGACTGGGAAAGTTGGGTACCCAGGGTGAAGCAGGGCAAGGTGAACTATCCAGGCAACCATGTGGCAAACTATGGGAACAAGCTGGAGCCTGAATCTAATCTCATCTGCTGAACACATTGTACCAAGAAACTGAATACACAGACAGATTATTGCCAAGTCATCTACAGTAGAACTCTGACCCATAGCCTCTGCAACAATCAGATTAGAACACTCAGGACCAAGACTTGGTCAATAAGTGCCAGCTTCTCTAACTCTTGCCCTGGTTCCAACTCAGAAACAACAAGGAAAATCAAATATAAGCCCCAAACCAGGCACATGTGATGCCTTGCTTCTCATTAGCCCACCTCCACCTTTCCCACACCAACAATCTCCAATAAGAGTATGTCTGAATCCCTCCCGTTTTCTAATTTTTTAAAAAAATTCCCCTTCCTGCCTTTGAATCTCTGCCAAATGTAATGATGGTAGCTGAGTTTCTTACCATGACAAGCTCTGTCTTCATGGGGAAGTCAGTGCTACACAATTTAACAAGAAACAGACAAGGAAATATCAGCTGATTACTCCAAGGTTGTTGCTGTTTGTGGTTTAGTTGCTAAGCCGTGTCCGACTCTTCTGTGACCCCCTGGACTGTAGCCTGCAAGGCTCCTCTGTCCGTGAGATTTCCCAGGCAAGAATACCCGAGTGGGTTGCCATTTCCTTCTCCAGGAGATCTTCCCGACCCGGGGATTGAGCCCGCACCTCCTGCATTGGCAGGTGGATTTTTTACCACTGAGTCACCTGGGAAGCCCCTAGTCCAAGGTAACAGAACTAATAAGTGGCTGAGTGAAGACATGGATCTGCAAAACATATATCCAGGGATCTTCTTAACGCCAGCATTTAAGCCTGTGGTTTCCAAAGTACAAATAACTTCAGAAGTTTTAATAGTGATATCATGAAAGTCATATTACAAGGATATTGCTCCATGAAAGCATCCATATGTCTCCCTTTCTCACTCTGCCTGAGTGTGTGTATAGACCTGCCTCTGTATCCAAGCACATCTGCCGTGCTGTGTCTGGGATTTTGCAGCTAATTTCCTCCATGTAGACCACTATGCTTCTGAATCTCCACATACATCTTTTTCACTGTTCATCCCTCCCTCTTCTTCTCTGACCATGACTATTCTAGACCTGCTCTGTGGCCGTAATATAGAACAAGGTCAATAGGAAGAGGGGGTCTCATTCCTCACCTTGGAATTAGGCCATAAATCATACTGGGAAACGGTATGTCAATTATAGTTTTACAGAGTCTCCAAACATCTCTCAGAACCAAAATTAGATCACCTTGAAAGGAGTGCTCTTGACAATGCTTATTCATTTATTTAACTGTGGAAGAAGAAAACAAATATTTATTGACTACTATTTATTTTTAAACTGTGCAATTCTTCATCAGTTCAGTTTAGTCACTCAGTCGTGTCCAACTCTTTGCGACCCCATGGACTGCAGGACACCAGGCTTTCCTGTCCATCACCAACTCCTGGAGCTTACTCAAACTCATGTCCATCAAGTCAGTGATCCAATCATCTCATCTTCTGTTGTCCCCTTCTCCTCCTGCCTTCAGTCTTTCCCAGCATCAGGGTCTTTTCCAATGAGTCAACTCTTCGCACTGGGCGGCCAAAGTATTGGAGTTTCAGCTTCAGCATCAGTCCTTCCAATGAATATTCAGGACTGATCTCCTTCAGGATGGACTGGTTGGATCTCCTTGCAGTCCAAGGGACTCTCAAGAGTCTCCTCCAACACCACAGTTCAAAAGCATCAATTCTTCCATGCTCAGCTTTCTTTATAGTCCAACTGTCACATTTATACATAACCACTGGAAAAACCATAGCTTTGACTGGATGGACCTTTGTTGGCAAAGTAATGTCTCTGCTTTTTAACATGCTGTCTAGGTTGACCATTTCTTGCAAGGAGCAAGAGTCTTTTAATTTCATGGCTTTTAATTTCTGCAGTGATTTTGGAGCCCAAAAGAATTCTACATAATTGCCAATTGAATTCTACATAATTACCTATTGAAATACATTTTTTCAA
Source organism: Cervus canadensis (assembly GCF_019320065.1). Taxonomy (NCBI): domain Eukaryota; kingdom Metazoa; phylum Chordata; class Mammalia; order Artiodactyla; family Cervidae; genus Cervus; species Cervus canadensis. Next base: position 41,184,124 of record NC_057399.1, on the reverse strand, counting down.
TTACTGATTGAAACACATCCCATGCATAAGAACACATGAATTTAGTTACTGTTGCCCTAATGGTCCAGGAGCGAGCAAGGAGAATGAAGACAGAACACGAAATCTGGTGCAATGGGTCAGGGGACCTGGAGCCTCTGTTGGACTGACATGCAGAGTCCATTCTGAGTCCAGCTTTTGTTCCTAATTGCTCACTACAGGACTTTCTCAGATCTTATCTTTCTCAAGACACATGCTGTGTTGATCACCTACTCCTAAATGTCCTATTCTGACATAGTCCGGATCTCCTTGTGTTTACCCCAGGCCGATCCCTTCTAGGCTAGTCTTAGGAACAATTAGCAAGTATGCAGTATTCACGCCTAGTGCCAACCCGGTGTTCCAAGGTCCATGCCGTCATGATCCCAGTCATACTCTCTTCTGGATCTGGCCTTGGGGTTTGTAACAAGGCAATTATTCTTAAGAAAAACATGAAAGATAATCACTAACATAATTTCTTAATATATGCTGTTTTACCAGGTGCTATTTCTGTGAAATTTCTCATGGCTGTGAAAGTACATTATTAGGAATTCCCACTACAAGTTAGGTCCCAGAAACCTAGCAAAAGCGAAAACATATTAAACACTTTGGCCTCCAGCACATCCTTTAAATCAGAAAGACTGGTAAGGCATTTCAACTCAAGGGTAATTTTACACTGTCAGAAATTCTTTTTAGTGTATACAAATAGCACCCCCTACTGGACCTATCTTTTTTTTACAGTCCAACACTCCAGATCTTTCAATACACCCCGCTGTAGGAGCTGCTTAAAGAACTGAAATGAGTGCAGAAGTTCTGCCATTTACTAGCTGTGTAAACCTGAGCAAGTAATGCACTTTTCTGAAGCTACAGTTTTCTTTCCTACTGCATGAAAGTTATAACACATCCTACTTCGTAGAGTCTCGTAAGGATTAAATAGTGTAATCCACCAACTCCAGAAAGAATGAAGAGATGGAATCAAAGCAAAAACAACACCCAGTTGTGGATGTGACTGGTGATAGAAGCAAAGTCTGATGCTGTAAAGAGCAATATTGCATAGGAACCTGGAATGTCAGGTCCATGAATTAAGGCAAACGGTAAGTGGTCAAACAGGAGATGGCAAGAGTGAACGTCAACATTTTAGGAATCAGCGAACTAAAATGGACTGGAATAGGTGAATTTAACTCAGATGACCATTATATCTACTACCATGGGCAAGAATTCCTTAAAAGAAATGGAGTAGCCATCGCAGTCAACAAAAGAGTCCGAAATGCAGTATTTGAATATAATCTCAAAAACAACAGAATGATCTCTGTTCGTTTCCAAGGCAAACCTGGAGTAACAGGCAAATTTGGCCTTGGAGTACAGAATGAAGCAGAGCAAAGGCTAATAGAGTTTTACCAAGAAAACGCACTGATCACAGCAAACACCCTCTTCCAACAACACAAGACAAGACTCTATACATGGGCATCACCAGATGGTCAACACTGAAATCAGATTGATTATATTCTTTGCAGCCAAAGATGGAAAAGCTCTATACAGTCAGCAAAAAACAAGACCAGGAGCTGACTATGGCTCAGATCATGAACTCCTTACTGCCAAATTCAGATTTAAATTGAGGAAAGTAGGGAAGACCACTAGACCATTCAGGTATGACCTAAATCAAATCCCTTAGGATTATACAGTGGAAATGACAAATAGATTCAAGGGATTAGATCTGATAGACAGTGCCTGATGAACTATGGATGGAGGTTCATGACACTGTATGGGAGGCAGGATCAAGACCATCCCCAAGAAAAAGAAATGCAAAAAGGCAAAATGGTTGTCTGAGCAGGCCTTACACACCGCTATGAAAAGAAGATAAGCAAAAGGCAAAAGAGAAAAGGAAAGATATACCCATTTGAATGCAGAGTTCCAAAGAATAGCAAGGAGAGATAAGAAAGCCTTCCTCAGTGATCCATGCAAAGAAATACTGTACCTAATGTACAGTAAATACTCACATAAGATATATCATTATTTTAAAACAGTCTCTAAATTCAGAGCATTTTGATTTTTTTTTAAAAGTCTACATTTAGTCCTTTCTCTTTAAAAAAAACTTGATAGATAATTAAAAATAGACATCAAAATTTTAGGTCAAAATGGAAAATATAATGAGACAATTAGCTTGTATTAATAGGGTAAGACTATTGGTCACATTTTCCTACAGAGTAAAAGTTATACTATTTAACTATTTTTATAGTCATATTTTTATTTCTGACAATGTTTTCATGGTAGTGCCAGCAGACTTATAAAGCGTGTAACTATGATTAGTCATGGCTAGATTAGTAAACAGGGAAGGAGCAAGAGCAATATGTGAATGGGAAAACAAACTAAGCCTCGCAAATGCTAACGAGTATGAAAGAGGAAATTAATAGTAACACAATAATAGTGGGAGACTTTAATACCCCACTCACAACTATGGATAGATCAACTAAACAGAAAATTAACAAGGAAACACAAACTTTAAATGACACAATGGACCAGCTAGACCTAATTGATATCTATAGGACATTTCACCCCAAAACAATCAACTTCACCTTTTTCTCAAGTGCACACGGAACCTTCTCCAGAATAGATCACATCCTGGGCCATAAATCTGGTCTTGGAAAATTCAAAAAAATTGAAATCATTCCAGTCATCTTTTCTGACCACAGTGCAGTAAGATTAGATCTCAATTACAGGAAAAAAATTATTTAAAAATTCAAACATATGGAGGCTAAATAACACGCTTCTGAATAACCAACAAATCATAGAAGAAATCAAAAAAGAAATCAAAATATGCATAGAAATGAATGAAAATGAAAACACAACAACCCAAAACCTATGGGACACTGTAAAAGCAGTGCTAAGGGGAAGGTTCATAGCATTACAGGCTTACATCAAGAAACAAGAAAAAAGCCAAATAAATAACCTAACTCTACACCTAAAGCAATTAGAGAAGGAAGAAATGAAGAACCCCAGGGTTAGCAGAAGGAAAGAAATCTTAAAAATTAGGGCAGAAATAAATGCAAAAGAAACTAAAGAGACCATAGCAAAAATCAACAAAGCTAAAGCTGGTTTTTTGAAAAAATAAACAAATTGACAAACCATTAGCAAGACTCATTAAGAAACAAAGAGAGAAGAACCAAATTAACAAAATTAGAAATGAAAATGGAGAGATCACAACAGACAACACTGAAATACAAAGGATCATAAGAGACTACTACCAGCAGCTCTATGCCAATAAAATGGACAACTTGGATGAAATGGACAAATTCTTAGAAAAGTATAACTTTCCAAAACTGAACCAGGAAAAAATAGAAGATCTAACAGACCCATCACAAGCAAGGAAATCGAAACTGTAATCAGAAATCTTCCAGCAAACAAAAGCCCAGGACCAGATGGCTTCACAGCTGAATTCTACCAAAAATTTAGAGAAGAGCTAACACCTATCTTACTCAAACTCTTCCAGAAAATTGCAGAGGAAGGTAAACTTCCAAACTCATTCTATGAGGCCACCATCACCCTAATTCCAAAACCAGTCAAAGATGTCACAAAAAAAGAAAACTACAGGCCAATATCACTGATGAACATAGATGCAAAAATCCTTAACAAAATTCTAGCAAACAGAATCCAACAACATATTAAAAAAATCATACACCATGACCAAGTGGGCTTTATCCCAGGAATGCAAGGATTCTTTAATATCCGCAAATCAATCAATGTAATACACCACATTAACAAATTGAAAGATAAAAACATATGATTATCTCAATACATGCAGAGAAAGCCTTTGACAAAATTCAACACTCATTTATGATTAAAACTCTCCAGAAAGCAGGAATAGAAGGAACATACCTCAACATAATAAAAGCTATATATGACAAACCCACAGCAAGCATTACCCTCAATGGTGAAAAATTGAAAGCATTTCCCCTGAAATCAAGAACAAGACAAGGGTGCCCACTCTCACCACTACTATTCAACATAGTTTTGGAAATGTTGGCCACAGCAATCAAAGCAGAAAAAGAAGTAAAAGGAATCCAGATAGGAAAAGAAGAAGTGAAACTCTCGCTGTTTGCAGATGACATGATACTCTACATAGAAAACCCTAAAGACTCTACCAGAAAATTACTAGAGCTAATCAATGAATATAGTAAAGTTGCAGGATATAAAATTAACACACAGAAATCCCTTGCATTCCGATACACTAACAATAGAGAATACACTAATGAAAGGGAAATTAAGGAAACAATACCATTCACCATTGCAACAAAAAGAATAAAATACTTAGGAGTATATCTACCTAAAGAAACAAGAGACCTGTACATAGAAAACCATAAAACACTGATGAAAGAAATCAAAGAGGACACAAACAGATGGAGAAACATACCATGTTCATGGATTGGAAGAATCAATGTTCTCAAAATGGCTATACTACCCAAAGCAATCTATAGATTCAATGCAATCCCTATCAAGCTACCAACGGTATTTTTCACAGAACTAGAACAAAGAATTTCACAATTTGTATGGAAATACAAAAAACCTCGAATAGCCAAAGTAATCTTGAGAAAGAAGAATGGAACTGGAGGAATCAACCTGCCTGACTTCAGACTCTACTACAAAGCCACAGTCATCAAGACAGTATGGTACTGGCACAAAGACAGAAATATAGATCAATGGAACAGAATAGAAAGCCCAGAGATAAATCCACAAACCTATGGACACCTTATCTTTGACAAAGGAGGCAAGGATATACAATGGAAAAAAGACAACCTCTTTAACAAGTGGTGCTGGGAAAACTGGTCAACCACTTGTAAAAGAATGAAACTAGAACACTTTCTAACACCATACACAAAAATAAACTCAAAATGGATTAAAGATCTAAATGTAAGACCAGAAACTATAAAACTCCTAGAGGAGAACATAGGCAAAACACTCTCCGACATAAATCACAGCAAGATCCTCTATGACCCACCTCCCAGAATATTGGAAATAAAAGCAAAACTAAACAAATGGGACCTAATGAAACTTAAAAGCTTTTGCACTAACAAAGGAAACTATAAGTAAGGTGAAAAGACAGCCCTCAGATTGGGAGAAAATAATAGCAAATGAAGAAACAGACAAAGGATTAATCTCAAAAATATACAAGCAACTCCTGCAGCTCAATTCCAGAAAAATAAATGACCCAATCAAAAAATGGGCCAAAGAACTAAACAGACATTTCTCCAAAGAAGACATACAGATGGCTAACAAACACATGAAAAGATGCTCAACATCACTCATTATTAGTGAAATGCAAATCAAAACCACAATGAGGTACCATTACTCGCCAGTCAGGATGGCTGCTATCCAAAAGTCTACAAGCAATAAATGCTGGAGAGGTGTGGAGAAAAGGGAACCCTCTTACACTGTTGGTGGGAATGCAAACTAGTACAGCCACTATGGAAAACAGTGTGGAGATTTCTTAAAAAACTGGAAATAGAACTGCCATATGACCCAGCAATCCCACTTCTGGGCATACACACTGAGGAAACCAGATCTGAAAGAGACACGTGCACCCCAATGTTCATCGCAGCACTGTTTATAATAGCCAGGACATGGAAGCAACCTAGATGCCCATCAGCAGACGAATGGATAAGGAAGCTGTGGTACATATACACCATGGAATATTACTCAGCCATTAAAAAGAATTCATTTGAATCAGTTCTAATGAGATGGATGAAACTGGAGCCCATTATACAGAGTGAAGTAAGCCAGAAAGATAAAGAACATTACAGCATACTAACACATATATATGGAATTTAGAAAGATGGTAACGATAACCCTATATGCAAAACAGAAAAAGAGACACAGAAATACAGAACAGACTTTTGAACTCTGTGGGAGAAGGTGAGGGTGGGATGTTTCAAAAGAACAGCATGTATACTATCTATGGTGAAACAGATCACCAGCCCAGGTGGAATGCATGAGACAAGTGCTCGGGCCTGGTGCACTGGGAAGACCCAGAGGAATCGGGTGGAGAGGGAGGTGGGAGGGGGGATCGGGATGGGGAATACGTGTAAATCTATGGCTGATTCATATCAATGTATGACAAAAAAAAATAAATTAAAAAAAAATGATTTACAGAATTTTAAATCTATAGGTAATCCAGACAGAGAACTAGATATATTATTTGCCTTTGTTCCACAGAATCTGTTTCTTTCATTAATTTGCCACATGAACTGAACAAATAACTTAGAATCTTACTTCCCTCATTTGAAATAGGATAATAATGGTTCATCTCACCATGTGTCTGGTGAGAACAAAGGAGATGGCTTCCAGGGGACTTGGAGCTCCTCAGATAATACTATGTCATTTAGTTGTATTTTACTAAGTATATAACAATGTGAAAAGTTGCATAAAAATGAAATATCCTCAATAAGGCATCTTTGAATATGCCAGAGAAGGCTCAGTATAAAATATTACAACCCCTAATTGGAGTGAAAATAACATTTTTTGATGCAAACCATATCCTCTAATACAGTATGTTTTGCCAAGGAGCAATAGTAGAACTCTCTGGAAATCATGCATCATAGAACAAATGCTTTAGGGGGAAAAGAAAGGATCGAGGGTTATACATTTCAGAGGCACAGCAGCAAAATTACTACTATTATTTTGAATACAGGAATTTCAATAATATAGGTGCTTTTTGGCTATAAGTATATGGTTATAACACCTTAGCATCCCCTGACTGTATCCAATATTTGATTACACTGAGTTTTTCCTAAAAACAATAGCCTTCATTTCCCAAACATAACTAGCACTTTTCTTAGTACAGGCTTTCTTTTACATATTTTCAATCAACTTTTTTTTTTAACCTTTTCTTACACACACAAAAGTCCCATACTTTTCAAACTAGACACTAAGCTATAAGTACAGTGATTTCTTTTTCTACTTCCATATTAGTTTGCAAAAGGGCATTACTTTAAACAATTATGTTACTTTTTAAATCAATTGGATTAAAACCACTTAGGTAGATGAAAACATGTTGCCGGAAAAAAAAGATAAGTTTATGGTTAGACTCATTAAGAGCCACACACCTGTGTTCTAAGACTTAAAATTGTTGTTTGTTGCCGTTTAGTCGATAAGTCATGTCTGACTTTTTGTGGCTCCATGAACTATAGCCCACAAGGCTCCTCTGTCTATGGGATTCTCCAGGATAGAATACTGGAGTGGAGTGCCATTTCCTCCTCCAGGGAATCTTCCCAACCCAGGGATCAAACTCACGTCTCCTGCTTGGCAGGCCGATTCTTTACCACTGAGCCAAAAGTTACATATAGGGATAAACTTTTGGATTTTTAGAAGTGTAGAAAGTGAAAACATGGACTCACATTTCCTGAGGCTCACTGATTGAAGCAGCATAGCTTTTAGTGAATTCAAGGAGAACTTGATTTCAATGTATAGTAGAGAGGAGGGAATCTTTGGGGCATAGAAGTTGCAAACCCAAATGCTTAGAGAGGCCAGCAAGCTGAGTGTGCCACGTGGGCTTGATGACATGTTTTGAGGTGTGGTAGAGACAGTGGCAAAGCCAAGGGGGTTTGTAGGGGACCTTGCATCTCAGCTCTAGTTGACTGTTGCCACGTGAAACATATATCTTAAGAGAGCTAGAGATATGATTTTCTATGTGACATGTACTAATTTTCAAGTGTTAATTCCCAGGCTTTTATGACAATATGGTTACTGGTATACAAACCAAACAATGCTCATTTGTGGTCTAGGTTTGGCTCAAAGATTGCCAGTTTATATCCTCAGGTGTAACAGAGGTGGTGTGTATATGTGCAGGCAGGCAAGGGAGGGTAGCACTAGTGATGAGGTTGTATTTGATACGTTGATTAAATATGTGCATAGATAGTTTTGGATAACTGGAAGCTAGTGTGATGTAGTCTTGAACTTTTATTTTAGGAAGCATTGTGCTGGGTGTCAGTTGCTTAGTCATGTCTGACTCTTTGTGACTCAATGGACTGTAGCCCAACAGGCTCCTCTGTCCATGGAATTCTCTAGGCAAGAATACTGGAGTGGGTTGTCACTTCCTTCTCTAGGGGAACTTTCTGACCCAGGGATCGTATCCATATCTCCTGCATTGTAAGGGGTGGGCACATCTAAATCCCAACTCAGCACTCATGATATATTCTCATGGAGTCATGAAAAGAGGTGAATTGAACCATTCTTTATTATTTTGACTGATTAATTAGGGTCATGTCAGTTGCTAGGGTATAACCACGAAAAAACCCTCCAAAGCTTAACTGAAGTTTAATACATTTAAATTGGTTTCGAGTTAGGTCGGTAACAACTATAGGTGCAAACACAAGTTTGTATTTGTAATTGAGTTGTCCAGTAGGCATCCTTAGGGCATGACTTCACCATAAGATATGGAAATAGGGACAAAATGCCCTTTTAATTTTCATTCCGCTGGGGAGACCTACATAATTTAGTCATGGCAGTGTTCTGCTGCTTGTGGTTGGTGCGGTTCCTTTTGCTCATAAAAATAAAAACCATTTCACATCATCTCGATTGTCTCGTAAATGTAAATCAAAGCCGGGTGAGGGGGGGGGGGGCTATAAAACAAAACAAACATAAATACCCACTTGATGGGCTAAGAAATAATGGACTGGGATTATTCCTTAACATACTTAAGTATAGTACTTTGCATAACAGATATACCTCTCCTTAGTCAATAGATGGATTCTTAAAAAGTTACTTGTAAATCAGTTGTGCAAAATGAAATCTTATATTTTAAATGCATTAGATAAGTTTGTTATTTAAAGGAAAGCTAGCATGAATCTTTCTGGAAAGCAAAAAAAAAAAAAAAATGTCTGTTTTTAAAATGAAATCTTAATTCTAATATATCTTGGCTCCAATTTCATGGAGCCACTGAGTGTATTAGTTCAACTGCTGTACTCATCCTACTTTCTTCTCTAGTGCATTATACTCAAAGACCTCAAAAGCCTTTGTGAGTAATGTGTTTTGAGTGTTGCTTTTAGATTCAGGTTAGATTTATATATCCATGAGGACTTGAATCAAATATAGAAATGCTTAATAAGTTTGCAAACAAATGAATTTGCAGGCGGAGGAAAGACTATAGCTGAGTCAAAGTCCTTGGGTTTGCACATGTGAGGCAGGGCTCTATGGATTCTAATAAAATGGTCTTTTATCCCTACTTTACATTATGTAGAATTTAAAAGGTTAGACCAAGAGGTCATGCCTACCTCTACATTTGATTCCTGCTGCTTGAAATTAATTCCATATCATAATAAGTAGATGTGAACTCAGCCCATATTGCCATCTCTATAAAAATTCACATGCAAACAAAGGATGCGTAGGTATGGAAGACAGGAGGGTGGAATATAGATAAGGGGCGGGTTTGCATTGTAGCAGTAGAGAGTGTCAATCTGAACATTAGATGTGACCATGCAGAAAATGGGCGAACACCTCCGCCACTGGGGAATTTAAATGCACTCTGTGACATCTTTCAGCCTTGAGCCATCTTCACGGCTGTTTTTATTCTTTCCTCTGCTTCTTATATTTATTAGTTCTTCAGGAAAAATCTGCTAGTGCAGAGTTAAGTATTTCCCTTCATCGCCTTAACACCAGCCGGGTGTTTGGATTTCGCTTTCTCATCCAAGTAGTTCATCAAGGTATTTTTCAAAAGAAAGACAATTCCCTCTCTGGAATTTTTCAAATAATAGAACTTTCACCCCCACATCAAAAGAAATAAGAGACTCCTACCTCAAATTAGCTGAGTAGAATGAAGAAAACCTTAAAAATGATGATTAGATCAGGGGGAATCTCCTAGAGCCTAAGTATAGGAAAAGTGGCCTGGTAAAGATTAGAGGAAAAACTGGAAGGTGGTCAAGTCAGTTGATCTCTGGTCTTTCCTTGCTCTCTCTGAGGCTACATGTCTTTCATATTATATTATCTATTCACACTTTCCCATTTCTCTTTAAACAGACTAGGTCTGCTTCTTTTTGTGAATAGCTATTCCACAGCTCCCAAATTCATAGAAACTAGTTCCAGACACCATTTCAGATTTTCCAGCATCCTCTGTGCCCTTCCAAATTCCCTGGTGAAAGAATCTGATTGAAAACCTTGACTCCCATGCCCATCAGCCATGGAGGGAATGGGGGATAAAAAATGCAAGGTTCATGTGGTAAAAATAAAGGCTGTGTGAGCTTAACACTGAGAGTGGATAAAGGACAGATTTTAGAGAACAGGGTGAGCTGGGTTCACTCTTTATGTAGGAGTCAATAGCAGATATTATCTGTAGATATTTGTAGATAAAATTAAATATGGCATTGCTATAAGGTATCCTGTGAAGTCCAGAGCATGAAGGCATGATGAGAGATCTTGAAAGTAAAAGAAGAAAAATGAGAGAAAAAAATAACCTTGATTCCAACCAGTAGGTCATGTAAAGGTAGAGTGTCATGAAAGGAAACAAATTGAAAATAAGTTTAAAAGGCAATATGGTTTTTAGACAAGAAGAAGGTGAAGTGCAGACATGAACTAAGCCAATTTTACCTGAGAAACTGAGGGAATAGCTTCTCTTCTATGCACCGAGTGTCCTAGGAGATGAGGGCTCAAGAGGGACTAACACAGAGTGTCAGAAGCGTGAAAAGTCATGGCGGAAGAGGCGAGGTGGAGCCAGGAGGCTTAAGGAAGCTTCCTTGGTGACTTTTACCTTTTCCCGCCACCTCTCTGTGCAACCAGAAGAGGAAATAAGCCCTGGTTAAAAAAGCAAAGAGGAACTAAAGGGCCTCTTGATGAAGGTGAAAGAGGAGAGTGAAAATGCTGGCTTACAACTCAACATTCAAAACACAAAGGTCATGGCATCTGGTTCCATCACTTCATGGCAAATAGATGGGGACATATTGGAAACTGACAAACTTAATTATCTTGGGCTCCAAAATCACAGTGGACAGCGACTGATGCCATGAAATTAAAACATGCTTGCTCCTTAATTATGACAAGCCTAGACAGCATATTAAAAAGGAGAGACATTACTCTGATGACAAAGGTCCATCTAGTCAAAGCTATGGTTTTTCCAGTAGTCATGCATGGATATGAGAGTTGGACCATAAAGAAGGCTGAGTGCTGAAGAATTGATGCTTTTGAACTGTGGTGTTGGGGAAGACTCTTCAGAGTCCCTTGAACTATAAGGGGATCAAACCAGTCAGTCCTAAAGGAAATCAACCCTGAATATTCATTGGAAGGACTGATGCTGAAGCTGAAGCTCCAATATTTTGGCTACCTGCTATGAAGAGCCAACTTATTGGAAAAGTTTCTGATGCTGGGAAAGATAGAAGGCAGGAGGAGAAGGGGGTGACAGAGGACAAGATTGTTGGAGGGCATCGCTGACTCAACGGACAAGAATTTGAGCAAGCTCCGGGAGATGATGAAGGACAGGGAAGCCTGTTGTGCTGCAGTCCACGGGGGTCGTGAAGAGTCAGACATAACTGAGTGGCTGAACAACAACAAGAAATAAACATTTTTGATAGTATTTAGCAATTTAACAAGTGACCATAAATTATGATGTATCATCACATTACCAATGGGAGATATTCTCCTTTGGGTAAATGGGAGCCAGGAGAAGCTAAGACAGATTCAGGAACTCTTAAACAAGCTCCTTATTTCTTCTGTTGTTGCTGCTGTTTAGTCACTCGACTGTGTCTTTGCAACCACAGGGACTGTAGCATACCAGGCTGCTCTGTCCACGGGATTTCCTTGGAAAGAATACTGGAGTAGGTTGCCAGTTTGTTCTCCAGGGGATCTTCCACACCCAGTGATCAAACCAACATCCCCTGTATTGGCAGGCGGCTTCTTTACCACTGAGCCAGCCACCAGAGAAGACCTTCTTTTATTAGATGGCATTCAATACAGTTCAGTTACTCAGTTGTGTCCAACTCTTTGCGACCCTATGAACCACAGCACGCTAGGCCTCGCTGTCCATCACCAACTCCTGGAGTCTACCCAAACTCAAGTCCATTGAGTCAGTGATGCTATCCAACCATCTCATCCTCTGTCATCCCCTTCTCCTGCTCTCACTTTCCCAGCAACAGGGTCTTTTCACATCAGGTGACCAAAGTACTGGAGTTTCAGCTTCAACATCAGTCCTTCCAATGAACACCCAGGACTGATTTCCTTAGGATGAACTGGTTGGATCTCCTTGAAGTCCAAGGGACTCTCAACAGTCTTCTCCAACATCACAGTTCAAAAGCATCAATTCTTCTGTGCTCAGCTTTCTTTATAATCCAGCTCTTAAATCCATACATGACTACTGGAAAAATCATGGCCTTGACTAGATGGACCTTTGTTGACAAAGTAATGTCTCTGCTTTTTAATATGCTGTCTAGTTTGGTCATAACCTTCCTTCCAAGGAGTAAGCATCTTTTAATTTCATGGTGGCAATCACCATCTACAGTGATTTTGGAGCCCCCCCCAAATAAAGTCAGCCACTGTTTCTACTTTTTCCCTATCTATTTGTCATGAAGTGATGGGACTAGATGCCATGATCTTAGTTTTCTAAATGTTGAGCTTTAAGTCAACTTTTTCACTCTCCTCTTTCACTTTCATCAAGAGGCTCTTTAGTTCTTCTTCATTTTCTGCCATAAGGGTGGTGTCATCTCCATACCTGAGGTTCTTGATACTTCTCCTGGCAATCTTGATTCCAGCTAGTGTTTCTTCCAGCTGGCATTTCTCATGATGTACTCTGCATATAAGTTAAATAAGCAGGGTGACAATATACAGCCTTGACATACTACTTTATCTATTTGGAACCAGTCTTTTGTTTCACGTCCAGTTCTAACTGCTGCTTCCTGACCTGCATACAGGTTTTTCAAGAGGCAGGTCAGGTGGTCTGCTATTCCCATCTCTTTTAGAATTTTCCACAGTTTATTGTGGAAATCACAATTTATTGTGATCCACACAGTCAAAGGCTTGACATAGTCAATAATGCAGAAATAGATGTTTTTCTGAATCTCTCTTGCTTTCTCGATGATCCATTGGATGTTGGCAATTTTATCTCTGGTTCCTCTGCCTTTTCTAAATCCAGCTTGAACATCTGGAAGTTCAAGGTTCATGTATTGCTGAAGCCTGGCTTGGAGAATTTTGAGCATTACTTTACTAGTGTGTGAGGTGAGTGCAATGGTGTGATAGTTTGAGTGTTCTTTGGCATTGCCTTTCTTTGGGATTGGAATGAAAACTGACCTTTTCCAGTCCTGTGGCCACTGCTGAGTTTTCCAAATTTGCTGACATATTGAGTGCAGCACTTTCACAACATCATCTTTTAGGATTTGAAATAGCTCCCCTGGAATTCCTGTTGTTTTTGAGATTGCATCCAAGTACTGCATTTTGGACTCTTTTGTTGCCTATGATGGCTACTTCGTTTCTTCTAAGGGATTCCTGCCCACAGTAGTAGATATAATGGTATTCTGAGTTAAATTCACCCATTCCAGTCCATCATAGTTCGCTGATTCCTAGAATGTCGACATTCACTCTTGCCATCTCCTGTTTGACCACTTCCAATTTGCCTTGATTGACGGACCTAACATTTCAGGTTCCTAGGCAATATTGCTCTTTACAGCATCAGACCTTGCTTCTATCACCAGTCATATCCACAACTGGGTGTTGTTTTTGCTTTGGCTCCATCCCTTCATTCTTTCTGGAGTTATTTCTCCACTGATCTCCAGGAGCATATTGGGCACCTACTGACCTGCGGAGTTCATCTTTCAGTGTCCTATCTTTTTGCCTTTTCACACTGTTCATGGGGTTCTCAAGGCAAGAATACTGAAGTGGTTTGCCATTCCCTTCTCCAGCAGACCACATTCTTCTGTCAGACCTCTCCACCATGACCCCTCTGTCTTGGGTGGGCTCACGCGGCATGGCTTAGTTTCACTGAGTTAGACAAGCTGTGGTCTGTGTGATCAGATTGGCTAGTTGTCTGTGATTGTGGTTTCAGTCTGTCTGCCATCTGATGCCCTCTCTCAGCGCCTACAGTCTTACATGGTTTTCTCTTCCCTTGGACGTGGGGTATCTCTTCATGGCTGGACCAGCAAAGCGCAGCCGCTGCTCCTTACCTTGGACATGGGGTTGCTCCTCTCGGCCGCCGCCACTGAGCTTGGTTGTGGGGTAGCTCCTGTGCCTTCCCACAGCTGCTGCTCCTGTACCGTCACGCAGGCGCCGCTCCTATCACGGCAATCCAAGTCTATGCCCCAACTGGTAACGCTGAAGAAGCTGAAGTTGAATGATTCTATGAAGACCTATAAGGCCTTTTAGAATTAACACCCCCCCCCCCAAAAAATGTCCTTTTCATTATAGGGGACTGGAATGCAAAAGTAGGAAGTCAAGGAATACCTGGAGTAAGAGGCAAATTTGGCCTTGGAGAACAGAATGAAGCAGGGCAAAGGCTAATAGAGTTTTGCCAAGAGAACGCACTGGTCATAGCAAACACCCTCTTCCAACAACACAAGACAAGACTCTACACATGGACATCACCAGATGGTCAACACCGAAAACAGATTGATTATATTTTGTGCAGCCAAAGATGGAGAAGTTCTGTACAGTCAGCAAAAACAAGACCGGGAGCGGACTGTGGCTCAGATCGTGAACTCCTTATTGCCAAATTCAGACTTAAATTGAAAAAAGTGGGGAAAACCACTAGGCCATTCAGGTATGACCTAAATCAAATTCCTTAAGATTATACAGTGGAAGTTAGAAATAGATTTAAGGGAATAGATCTGATAGAGTGCCTGAAGAACTATGGATGGAGGTTTCTGACATTGTATAAGAGACAGGGATCAAGACCATCCTCAAGAAAAAGAAATACAGAAAGGAATATGGCTGTCTGAGGAGTCCTTACAAATAGCTGTGAATAGAAGAGAAGCAAAAAGCAAAGGAGAAAAGGAAACATATTCCCATTTGAATGCAGAGTTCCAAAGAATAGCAAGGAGAGATAAGAAAGCATTCCTCAGCGATCAATGCAAAGAAATAGAGGAAAACAATAGAATAGGAAAGACCAGAGATCTCTTCAAAAATGAGAGATACCAAGGGAACATTTCATGCAAAGATGGGCTCAATAAAGGACAGAAATGGTATGGCCTAACAGAAGCAGAAGATATTAAGAAGAGGTGGCAATAATACACAGAACTATACAAAAAAGATCTTCATGACCCGGATAATCACAATGGTGTGATCACTCAGCTAGAGCCAGACATCCTAGAATGTGAGGTCAAGTGGGCCTTAGGAAGTATCACTATGAACAAAGCTAGTGGAGGTGATGGAATACCAGTTGAGCTATTTCAAATCCTCAAAGATGATGCTGTGAAAGTGCTGCACTCAATATGTCAGCAAATTTGGAAAATTCAGCAGTGGCCGCAGGACTGGAAAAGGTCAGTTTTCATTCCAATCCCAAAGAAAGGCAATGTCAAAGAATGCTCAAACTACCGCACAACTACACTCATCTCACAAGCTAGTAAAGTAATGCTCAAAATTCTCCAAGCCAGGCTTCAGCAATACATGAACCATGAACTTCCAGATGTTCCAGGTGGTTTTAGAAAAGGCAGAGGAACCAGAGATCAAATTGCCAACATCAGAGGGATCTTCGAAAAAGCAAAAGAGTTCCAGAAAAACATTTATTTCTGCTTTATTGGCTATGCCAAAGCCTTGACTGTGTGGATCACGATAAACAGTGGAAAATTCTAAAAGAGATGGGAATAGCAGACCACCTGACCTGCCTCTTGAAAAACCTGTATGCAGGTCAGGAAGCAGCAGTCAGAACTGGACATGGAACAGACTGGTTCCAAAGCGGAAAAGGAGTACATCAAGGCTGTATATTGTCACCCTGCTTATTTAACTTATATGCAGAGTACATCATGAGAAACACATGGCTGGATGAAGCATAAGCTGGAATCAAGAAATATCAAGAACCTCAGGTATGGAGATGACACCACCTTATGGTAGAAAGTGAAGAAGAACTAAAGAGCCTCTTGATGAAAATGAAAGAGGAGTGAAAAAGTTGACTTAAAGCTCAACATTCAGAAAACTAAGATTGTGGCATCCAGTCCCATCACTTCTTGACAAATAGATAGGGAAACATTGGAAAAACAGTGACTGACTTTAATTTTTTGGGCTCTAAAATCACTGTAGATGGTGATTGCCACCATGAAATTAAAAGACGCTTACTCCTTGGAAGGAAAGTTATGACCAACCTAGACAGTATGTTAAAAAGCAGAGACATTACTTTGTCAACAAAGGTCCATCTTGTCAAGGCTATGGTTTTTCCAGTAGTCATGCATGGATGTAATAGTTGGACTATAAAGAAAGCTGAGCACAGAAGAATTGATGCATTTGAGCTGTGGTGTTGGAGAAGACTGTTGAGAGTCCCTTGGACTGCAAGGAGATCCAACCAGTCCCTCCTAAAGGAAATCAGTCCTGGGTGTTCATTGAAAGACTGATGTTGAAGCTGAAAGTCCAGTATTTTGGCCACCTGATATGTAGGGCCTACCCATTTGAAAAGAGCCTGATGTTGGGAAAGAGTGAAGGCAGGAGGAGTAGAGGACAACAAAGGATGAAATGGTTAGATGGCATCACCGACTCGATGGACACGAGTTTGGGTAAACTCTGGGAGTTGGTGATGGACAGGGAGGCCTGGCCTGTTGTGATTCATGGGGTCATGAAGAGTCGGACACGACTGAGTGACTGAACTGAAGTGAACTGAACCTGGAATTCCATCTCCTCCACTAGCTTTTTTCACAGTGATGCTTTCTAAGGCCCACTTGACTTCACATTCCAGGATGTCTGGCTCTTGGTGAGTGATCACACCATTGTGATTATCTGGGTCATGAAGATCTTTTTTATATAGTTCTTCTGTATATTCTTGCCACCTCTTCTTAATATCTTCTGCTTCTATTAGGTCCCTACCATTTCTGTTCTTTATTGAGCCCATCTTTGCATGAAATGTTCCCTTGGTATCTCTCCTTTTCTTGAAGAGATCTCTAGTCTTTCCCATTCTATTGTCTTCCTCTATTTCTTTGCATTGATCGCTGAAGAAGGCTTTCTTATCTCTCCTTGCTATTCTTTGGAGATCTGCATTCAAATGGGTATATCCTTCCTTTTCTCCTTTGCTTTTCATTTCTCTTCTTTTCACAGCTATTTGTAAGGCCTCCTCAGACAGCCATTTTGCTTTTTTGTATTTCTTTTTCTTGAGAATGGTCTTGATCCCTATCTTCTGTACAACGTCACGAACCTCCATCCCTATTTTCACAAACAGAGCCATGCATCTTGAGCTCCAAATTTTGGAGGCAACATATAACAAATTTTTCCTTGAATATTTTTTTAGTAATGTCCAAAATTTGCTAACAAACCCCATTTCACTTTTACAGCACATGGGCTAGTGAACACTAAAAAAAAAAAAAAAAAAAAAATGCAGACCTCATCTTACTCAATTAGGGATTCAACCTGGCCTATTTGAATTTGAATGTTCTCCAGGCTCAGGTCACATAAAGATATTATCATCACCTCATTGTTCAGAGCACCTGGCTAGGGAACCTGAAGTGTGAACAATTGCTGAATGACAAATGCTATAAGCACCGGCCTGCCTTGCCTAATTATATAGCTGTCATGGTGCACTGGGCAATTTTTCTTTCCAGCATCTCCTCCCCTCTGCCCGGCTTCAAACCACATTGTAAAGAGAAGAATCCGCAGAGTCTGCATTAGGGTTTTGGAGCGACCACAATGCAGTCGTGGTATCAGGTTGCAGGAGACGCAGAAGCCATTTCTAGAGCGTGGTTGACTCATATGTTGCACTTGGGTTGTATTATGCATCAGACAGAGGTGCTGTTCATCAGGGCCACGTGCATAAAGGACTTTGACTCAGGCTCCCTGGATCATTTGCTCTGTGTTTCAGTCCTCTGCCTCTTTAAAGTGGCAGAAAGGAGATTGTGACCCACATGGTTTTCACAGAGCTGAGTTGGGGGTGGGGCAAGGTTGAAAGTTCCAGTCCTAAGCTTTCTAAGATATTGTTGGGACCAGTAAAGAACTAGCCATTGTGGCAAGAGTGCCTGGAAGTATAAACCAAGGGCAGGGAAAGACTTTCTTTAGAGATGACTTTAACCTATATTATGAAACTTGATTATTTGCTTTCATTGGGAACCGCTGTAAACCTCTTGTGATGCTGAGAGCGTAATCATAGAAAGAAAAGTTCCTGCTACCATGGGCAGTATAAAAAGGACTTTGCAGATAGGTAACACTGTGTGGTTCAAGTGAATCAGAATCTGTGGATTCTTGCCAAAAAATGGTCAGAGATTAGTAAATAGACTACATTTTCTGTACCTTGTTTATTTCTATTTAACTGTGCATTTGTTCTTGCCTGCCTGTTGGCATTTATCTTAGAAATCTGGTGGCAGAAGATGGGACTGGTGATATTATTCGTCTCCTGACATCAGTTTTAAAGTATTCCTCAGGTGATCACTTTTAGGATTCAGAATAGTATTAACTATGTCTTCTATTTTCTTCTATTTTCTTACTATCCATTAACTACAATCTACATATTGTAGAAGCTTCATAAACACTTGCTAATTAGCACATGACAAGATGTTTTATTAAAGTTATGATATCAACAAATTTATATATATATGTGTGTGTGTGTGTGTGTGTGTGTGTGTGGGTGTGTGTATAATTTCCATTTACTCAATTCTTCAGTTAATATGTATTTACTAGGCTTCTACTTGTGCTAGGATTTTTGCCCAAATCTGGAATATATTAAGTTGTAAGAAATTATTGCAGTATTGAATTTGACAGAAATTATATAATGTAATAATCTAGATATATACTGACCAAACTATGATTGCTTATTCCAACATTATACTTATTTAGGAGTTACCATTTTGTTCTTGCATGAATATACCCAAATTCAATTATGCAGAGACTCAGAGAATGAAAACTCAGTTTTCTTGTGGAAACAATACATTTTCCCTCCCTTCTTTCTGCTTCTCTTTATATTATCTGATTTTAATCTGTGGTTTATTCTCCTAACATATCAAAAACTATGAATACCAGAGGGTCACATACCTTTTTTCCCTTGAATTTCTTTTTTTAATACAATACACTTAAATTCCTTAGAACCACTATTTTTCATTTCATGTCTAAGGAACTTTTATGACTCCAGTGTTTTTGAAAAGTTTCTCTGGAAGCTCAGTGAAGCTGTATGGGTAAACCCAAGCCAACAAGATGTAAGCAGGATTGGGTGCTGCTTAGCAGGTGTACTTTAAAGGGAACATGCACAAAATCCCTTGTTTCTTCCTCCATTCTCCTGCCTGGAACACAGCTTTGATGTCTGGAGTCCTAGCAGCCATTTTGAATCATGAGTAGAAGCACCACTTCCTAGGAATGATGGCATAACAATGAGATGAAAAGAGCCATTGTATCGGCTGAGATGCCTATCTCCTGACTTCTTCATGTGAGGGAGGAAACATGTGTTGTCTTGTTTCAGTAACCTTGCTTTGGGTTTTCTGTCACTCACTTGAATCTAATTCAAGTGACAGATGCTTACTGTCTCCTAATTTATGCTACTGTTGCTGTTTAGTCACTCAGTCACATCTGACTTTTTTGTGACCTCATAGACTGTAGCCCACCAGGCTCCTCCGTCCATGGGATTTCCAGGCAAGATTAATGGAGTGGGTTGCCATTTTTCTCTCCAGGAGATCTTCCCAACCAAGAGACTGAACCCACAGCTCCTGCATTGGCAGGCAGATTCTTTACCTCTGAGCCACCAGAGAAGCCCATATTTATGCTGACGTTAATATTTAAAGTTTTTAATATTTAAATGTAAAAGAAGTCATGAGAAAAACGTTCCTCAGCACTGACAGCTGGAGATAGAGGTATTCAAATGCCAGAAACCATGAGAAATTCTTACTGGATTTAATTGAGGTTAAATAAAAAGGATCCCTCCACCCCAAGGTAGAATACTAACTGCCATGGAGTTTTGTGGGTTTGTGAAAAACAAGAATAAGAAATATTGGATCTTAGGGACAATGGTAGAACTTGGCAAAAACCGACTGGAGACAGAGAAGGGTGTAAGATGATGAAGAAAGCAGCAACTGGGGTCAGCAGAATTGAGGTGAGAGTTTTGGGTGGCTGGATGAACTGAGCAGAAGCTTCTAGAAGCACCAGTGGCAGCTGCTCTGGAAAAGTCATTTCCTGAGACTGAAGTGATCTTGATAGATGCAGCAGGAAGCTTCATGGAGAAATCTGACCTGCAGATTCATGGATGTGAGTTGACATTGTTCATTTGGTCAGTCATGTCTGACTCTGCGACCGCATGGACTGCAACACGCCAGGCTTCCCTGTCCTTAACTATCTCTCAGAGTTGGCTTAAACTCATGTCCATTGAGTCAATGATGCCATCCAACAATCTCATCCTCTGTCTCCCCCCTCTCCTTTTGCCTTCAGTCTTTCGCAGCATCAGAGTCTTTTCCAGTGAGTCAGCTCTTCCCATCAGGTGGCCGAATACTGGAGTTTGAACTTCAGCGTCAGTCCTTCCAATGATGACTTCCTTTAGGATTGACTGGTTTGATTTCCTTGCTGTCCAAGAGACTGTCAAGGTGTAGTTATATCAAAATGCCAGTTTTTCTCCCCTGATGTGGTGTGAGCTGCTGGTGAGAACCGCGCCTGGGCTCTTCAGGGCACTGGACGCAGAGGGCTGACAGAAATGGTAAGGGAACTCTCCTTGAACAGTCAGGGAGATTATTCCTGTTCCTGGAAGGATGCAGCCTCACAGCTGGTCTAACCTTGGAATAGCAGCCTTACCAGGAATGTCTTCTGAGTTGAAACCCTTTCCCCTACCTTAGCAGCATTCCCAGACCTCTTCTCTGTCACTATGACCTTCAAGTCCATCACCTGGAAGTCTGAAATGTATCCTCTAACTGAAGCCGAGACAAATCCTCCACCCTATTTCTGAGAGGAATACCAGCCCTGGATAGGCTTCTTACTATTTCAATATGAAGAACTAGAGGGAAAAATGAATCCTGTAAATAATTCTGAATCATAAAGAAATGAGTATATAGTTTAAATAATCTGAATCTTAAGTCTGAATAATCTGAATCTTAAATATTTTGAGTATGTTCTTTTTAGCTTTCCTTTATTGTAAATTTAAATTTTTGCCTAAGTAACGTATTTAGTGATAGCTTAAAGATTTATAATTCCTCTCTCCTTTCCTCATTGCCAATTTTCATTCCCCTAAGGCAAGCGCCTGTAACTCTTACTAGCTGCCTCCAAATGTAACCGCCACATTATGCTGTTCATTTTTAAGTTTAGATATTATTTCCTATTGTTGGATATAAGTTCTTTCCCCCACATCTTTCACTGCAATCATAGCAGCACTTTATTAACCAGTATTCACACTATTCTGAGTATGTAAATAATGTTCACAGTAGAGCCACTTTTGTATCATTTTATCACTTTCTTTTTTGTACAACTTTTTGTTTCAGCTAGAGGTAATAATTTCTTTCTCTTTGCTTAGCGTCTATGTGTCTATGACTAATTTATCACTAAACTCTCCAAATAAAAAATAAATCTCCCTCTTTTAGGCAAGCAGTTTTGGCATGGGCTTTCTGGTCACTCCATTCTCCTGTCCCCATCTAGGTTCCTTGTACAGTTGTCATGCTGGGCTCCCCCTCTATCATTTCTCTGGATTTTCCATAGTTTCTAACTGTATGGGACTTCTAGTTTCCTCATTTCCCTTTCTATCTTTCATGGTTTATGTCTGTTTTGGTGGAGTACACCCACAAATGACTTCTTGTAAAGAGCAAGACAGAGCATTTTTTTCGAGGCCCAGAGAGTCTGAAACTGTCTTTATTTGGCTTCAACAAATGATTTATAATTTGGCTGGAAGGAAGGTTCTGACTTGGAAATAATTGCTGACAGAATTTGGAAGACCCAGTGTGTGTGTGCTCAGACCTTGCTCCTTTATCATTTATCTCCGGATGTTGCTAAGTCAAATGCCATTCCCACTCGCCATTCTTCTAAAGCAACCTGTTATTTTTGGGTGGGACCTTTTGGCTCTTCTCTTTCTTCCTGGTGTCTTGAATTTCACAAAGATATTTCACATCATGGGTCTATTCTTTATAGGACACTTGGACTTTCATAATCTAGAAACCCATTTTCTTTAAAGAAGGAACCTTTTATTGTATTGTTTCTTTGATAATTACTTACTTTCCTCTTTCTGAAATTCCTATTATTTTGATGTTGGACTTCTGGGATCCCTTGTCTGATTGTACTAATTTTCTTTCTTCCTATTTCTCATATTTTCTTGTGTGCTTGCTTTACTTTCTGGAGATTTCCTCAGCTATCTTGTTATCTTCCTCCCCTCCCCCCCTTTTTTAAACATTTTAAGTTAATAGTTCTCTGAAAGTTCCCTTCTAAATGGCAATTTGTTCTTATTTCATGATGCAGAAATCTTCTCTCATTAGAGACTAATAATACTGCTTTTTTAATTTGAAAATCTTTTCCTGCTTGCCTGCATTGTCTTTATTTCCTCCCAGTGTATTTTATTTATTTATTTTAGTGGATCTTTCATGTTAGAGACTTTTCTCAAATGTGTGGTGAACTTTGGTCATATATTCACATTTGAAGTGAGGAGGCCTGTAGGCTGGTGGCCTCCAAGTGTCACTATATGAAGCTGTTTTGGGGGGAATCATTTCTGTGAGGAAGCCCGCAGTTTCTTGCCTGGATGTTGGAGGTTTCATAGCTTAACATGTATTGCTTGCTCGGATCCTCAACCCCATTTTCAGCATGGTATCCCATGTTCATCTTCAGCTATGCCTGAGGGCTCAGGATCTGGATTCTGGCTGATATTCTCTCTCCAGGGACATAATTTCCTCTAGGAGCATTCCTTTAGGGTAGGATAAGGTTCTTGGCTGAATATATGGAGTGTCAGAGCATATCTGTGGCAGAGATTTTCAAGTACTTCTTCTGTTTTTAATTTTACCTTACAATTCTGCTCTTTGAAATACCTGGAATTATCAATTTATGAGACTCTCTAAGGTTGAGGGGTATAAAATTATCTTGTTGGTTCATTTTGTTCTTTTCCCACAGTCTTAGGTTTCAGCTTTTTGAATTCACCATACACACAGTTAGGATCATAGTATTTATACAGAAAAGCATATTTTACAAATTAGTAAAAGAAAGAGAAATACATTATATAAACTATTTTTTGATCTTGCATCTATTAGTAAAACATGGGTTCAATAAAATAAAATCTGCAAGATGAGATGATAATACAATAGATTTGAAACTGGGGCTGGTTTGAAAGATGAGCAGAAAGTTGAAATGAGTTACAAGAAAAAAAATAGCTAAAGTAAACATTTAAGAACAGCATTAGAAAAGGCAATAAAAGTATAAATAATACCACTGTAAATTTAATCAAAATTATTGAATATATAGTGGGTTTCCCTGGTGGCTCAGCCAGTCAAGAATCTGCCTGCAATATAGGAGACCTGAGTTCAATCCCTGGGTCAGGAAAATCCCTTGAGAAGGAATGGTTGCTAGATAAATGCTATGCTAGATAAAAATCTTCCAGAATTCTGAGATAATGACCAAGAAATAAGAGAATCAGAGATGAGGTAAGTAATTTGAAGGGTATATTACTGAGATCCCACTTATAGAAAGTAAGTGTTACTGTAGGGGATGTCAGAATGAGTAAAAGGAAGAAATAATTAAAAAACTAAATAACACTACAGCTCTGATTTTGCAAACTGTATGAACTCAACAAATCCCAGGAAATATTAATGAAAATAGCTCAACAAATAAATGTATTCTGATCAAAGTCTTAAACTTAAAGATAAAAAACAAAACAAAACAAAGAATAATCTGATATGCATCTAGAAAGACAAGACTGGTCATCTACATAAGAAAAAAAAGCCAAGACATCCAGCCTCAGATTTTTCTATTGTAGTAAGAAGCACCATAAGACTATGAAGTGATTTTCTAAGTTTTAAAGGGGAGAAAAGGTTGTAACAGATTTCTATGCCATAGCTAGGTTTTATTCACATACCAAAGTAACAGAAACACTTTATTGGCTATTCAATGACTCACTCACAAGGCATAAATTACATGTGTACAAAGTTTCCTAACAACTAAGAGATGAATCAGTTCAGTTCAGTTCAGTTCAGTCGCTCAGTCGTGTCTGACTATTTGCGACCCCGTGAACCGCAGCATGCTAGGCCTCCCTGTCCATCACCAACTCCTGGAGTTTACCCAAGCTCATGTGCATTGAGTCAGTGATGCCATCTAACCATCTTATCCTCTGTCGTCCCCTTCTCCTCGTGCCTTCAATCTTTCCCAACATCAGGGTCCTTTTAAATGAGTCAGCTCTTTGCATCAGGTGGCCAAAATATCGGAGTTTCAGCTTCAACATCAGGCCATCCAATGAACACCCAGGACTGATTTCCCCTAGAATGGACTGGTTGGATCTCCTTGCAGTCCAAGAGATGAATAGCAGACACAAACTCAAGAATAAAGAAATAATGAAATATAGAAAGAAGAGGGCTATTATCATGAAAAATATTGACCTTAAGTGGTAAATTAAGTAAACAATAAAATGTTAATAATTCTTAAAATACATGTATTTTTAAGTAAGAGTGACTCTTTGAAAGCAAGAAACTAGACCTCAAACACTGGATTATACCACAAAAAGTGGTAGGAAGAAGTAAAAGTTATCACTTTCTCATCTAAGGAATCTATCTAAAGTTAATAATTAGAGGAAAATACATTTTTAAGCACAGTTGAAAAATGTGCAAGTGCTAGGTTAATTTCGTATAAATATTGAGAATGGGGAGAGGGAGAGACATAACCTGGATAAAATAGAAAGCAAATAAAACTTCAAGGGAGGATTGAAAACACAGAAAGTATCAAAGTGACAGAGTACAAAACTTGTATGGAAACATGGGCTATAATGGAAAACTCTGCCTTGTCTCCAGACAGCATACCTTTCTGAATTGTTTAATTCTAGCTTTGCATTTTCTTTGCGTTATTTTACAACTCTAAGTTGTAGCTAACTAATAGCAAAGCAAATTAATTCTTGTCTATAAGGATGCAAATTCTGTCCTGACCTGGACAGTCAAACTCGTTTTCTAGGTCTCCCCCTCTCCCCACAAAACACTACTTTGCCTCCATTTATACATTCATGTCAATATCTCTGATCCATAATGTCTGTTCTTCCTTCAGATCCTCTTTTGAACTGGTCATGACTATGTCTGGGGTCCCTCATGAGTTAAATAATATCTTTAACTCCTGTTCCTTTCTCTGTTCCCCTGGGAGTCAGGATTGAACTTGTTGGGAGTTTTTATCTTGGTGAAACTAATTATTTCAGATTAGTATATATTGAACAGTATCCTGGGCAAGTCAGACAGAAAAAACAGGGCGAGTAATATTGGTATATGACTGACAAGAATTGACGGCAACTAACAATAAACAGTTTGGGCTTCCCATGTGACTCAGATGGTAAAGAATTTGCCTGTAATGCAGGAGACCCAGGTTCAACCCCTAGGTCAGAAAGCTCTCCTGGAGAAAGAAATGGCTACCCACTCCAGTGTTCTCAACTAGAGAATTCCATGGACAGAGGAGCCTGGTGGGCTTCTGTCCATGGGGTCACAAGGAGTTGGCCACAACTGAGGAACTAACACTTTCACTTTTTTCAATAATAAATAGTAAAAAGAAAGTCAATGTAAGTATTTGAATTTTCAATCTGCAGTGAATTTCCAATGGGTTCTAAATATATTATTAAGATAGATAATGCAGAAAATGTCAAAAAGTGAGGGAAACTGATTAGGTATAATAGAAGTATGAATCTCTATTATGCCTCTCCTTTGTACTTGAGGCATGAAACAGGCAGAATAAATAAATAAATGTCCAAGTAATACTATTGGCAATATTGATTTATTGGTCATATATGGAACTTTGCATTCTATAAATGGGTAATGACATAGCCTTGAAGTTTTCCCTCTGGTAAAGGAACTTTGCAGTCTCAGAAAATTTGATGGAACCAGAAGAACAGAACCCACTAATTTCATTTAAAAATATATATACTCAACCGACAACCTTGTCATACCCTTAATCTTACTATGTTCTTGAATTTTATCTTTAACTTTCTCAGTTTGGCCCTCATTGAAGCTATCCTAATGACTGATAGATTGATAAATAAATCCAAGAGATGTTTCTCTGAAAAAAAAAAAAGAAAGAAAATAGACCAGTTCAGTTCAGCTGCTTAGTCACGTCCAACTCTTTGTGACCCCATGAACCGCAGCACGCTAGGCCTCCCTGTCCATCACCAACTCCCAGAGTTTACTCAAACTCATGTCCATTGAGTCAGTGATGCCATCCAACCATCTCATCCTCTGTCGTCCTCTTCTCCTCCTGCGTTCACTCTTCCCCAACATCAGGGTCTTTTCAAATGAGTCAGCTCTTCACATCAGGTGGCCAAAATATTGGAGCTTCAGCTTCAACATCAGTCCTTCCAATGAACACCCAGGACTCATCTCCTTTAGGATGGACTGGTTGGATCTCCTTACAGTCCAAGGGACTCTCAAGAGTCTTCTCCAACACCACAGTTCAAAAGCATCAATTCTTCGGCACTCAGTTTTCTTTATAGTCTAACTCTCACAACCATACATAGTCTAACTCTCAAAAACCATAGCCTTGACTAGATGGACCTTTGCTGACAAAGTAATGTGTCTGCTTTTTAATATGCTGTCTAGGCTGGCCATAACTTTCCTTCCAAGGAGTAAGCGCCTTTTAATTTCATGGCTGCAATCACTATCTGCAGTGACTTTGGAGCCCCCAAAAATAAAGTCAGCCACTGTTTCCACTGTTTCCCTACCTAAAATAGACAAACCCCTAGATAATACAATAAAAGGAAAAATAGAAAATAAAAGGACCTTGTGTATATTTGTTTCTTGTTTAATTTGAAATGAAGAGTGCAGATGGTAGCTAGACTTATCCTGGTGATCATTTTGCAGTGTATAGAATTATAAAATCACTATGTTGTGTAACAGGAACTAACAAAATGTTGTAGGTTAATTATGCTTCCAAAAATAAACAGAATCAAACACATAGAAAAAGAGATCAGATTGACTGTTACTAGAGGCATTGGTTGGGAAGGAGGGAAATTTGACAAGAAAAGTAAAGAACATGATATATATATACAATGATTTATGCCAAAGAAACTTTATTAGAGCAGCAGTTGTAAGTTATAAAACTGAAATAATCAAAATGTTCAACAGGCTATTGTATTATATGTATATTTTTATTTAATCAAATTTTATCCTGCCATTAAGAAAAATATTGTAGAGAAATAATTAGTAACATGAAAAATATCCACAGTAGGTTATTGAGTGTAAAAATATGACTGAAAAATGCAGAGTATAATTTTATATTTGTAAAAAGTATAAATATGTATTTATACGAGAAAATATATAGCAAAATATTACAAATCTATTCTTTTTCTGAGTAGAGATTAAAAATTTGTTTTCTTTATGCTCAACTGTATGTTCTAATTTTAAACTATAAAGACAGATGATGAAAATGTTTAAACTTGATACCCCCGTCAGTCATGTCCTCTGTTTTCTCCTTGCTCCACTTTCCTTTCCTTAGGAGTTTGCCTAGGTCACTCACTCATGAGTGAGTGGGCACCTTGGCATCTCTTGTCAGGTAACAGCTGATGGGGCCAGAAGTACATATTTGCCCCAAGCTGGGCTCATTAGACCCTCTCTCCTGAGAATTTCAGATTTGGAAGAACCAGTCAGTTGGGCTTTCCTGGTGGCTCAGATGGTAAAAAATCTGCCTGTGATGCGGGAGACCTGGGTTTGATCCCTGGGCTGGGAAGATCCCCTGGAGAGGGAATGGCTACACTCTCCAGTATTCTTGCCTGGAGAATCCCATGGACAGAGGAGCCTGGCGGACTACAGTCCATGGGGTCTTAAAGAGTCAGAAATGACTGAACAGCTAACACACCTTTGCAGTCAGTTAACTGTGAGAAGGATCGTACAAATAGAAAAAGCTGGGAAGCTGGGAGCTGTCATTGGAGTGCAGCTATTCAGCAGTCATTAGCACTGAGCAAGCAGGCGAGTTGGTCTGCAAAAAGAATATTTGACAACAAAAACAATGTATGCTATTTATTGTGTGTTCATCATGTGACAGTTATTCTTGTAAGTAAGCACCCTTTGTGAATCAAGTCATTCATAGGCACATTGAACCCTTGAGGTAGATGCTGCTATCATTTTTCTCATTTTATATATGAAGAAACCAAGGCACAGAGAGATGAGATGAATTGAAGAGGGATACAGAGGTCAGAGAGATGAATGACCACATGATCTTAGGAAAACAGGGAGGAGAAGCATGGCTCTCTTGGGCCTCTGTGCTTTGAAGGTCCTAGTTCTCTTTCCTTGTGGGACCCAGTTTTATTTTCCACCATCTGGTTCCAAGAAATGCCTGTGATTCCTTAAGCTATACTCCTTGGCCTTCACAAGCCTGAATGGATAACAGCCTCATGCGATCTGCTTAACCATGGCTAAGAGGGAATGGATGCCGTGGGTGATTACATATAAAGTGTCTTTGATATGTTTGAATTTTTTCATTTTACTTTTCAATACAGCCAAAAACTGGGAATAAGCTCCGTACAATCAGTAGCATCTGTTCTCTCAACTCACAAATAATTATAGAGAGTATTCAAAATATGCCCACTAAGGAGAAGGTACTCATTGAAAAATAGTACTTGACAGATTAAATCTCTAGGTACTCTTTCTCTTCCCCACCTGATGCATAGATACGTAGATGTTTATACACAATTTTAGGGAGAGTTAACATATTTTAGGGTGGTTACCAACTTCCAGAGCTTCTTTTTTTTAAATTGCATTTTCTCTAGTTTACATATTGGTGCAATGTTGAATTAACTTCATCTAACCAGGATGAGAAGGAAATGGCAACCCACTCCAGTATCCTTGCCTGGAGAATCCCGTGGGCGGAGGAGCCTGATGGGCTACAGTCCATGGGGTCGCAAAGAGTCAGACACAACTGAGCGACTTAATTTAACCAGAATGATAATAAACATTTTACTATATCCATCTTCTAGACTAGCTTTGTCAGTTTCTGGATACAATGCAATTAGTGGTGGCCAAAAGATCATTGCTAGGAAAGGAATACAAAGATGGGAGCCTCATAAATGACTTAATGGCATCAAAAATAATTTTGTTGTTGTTTAGTCACTAAGTCGTGTCTGACTCTTTTGCAACCCTATGGACTATAGACTGCCGAGCTCCTCTGTCCATGGGATTTTTCAGGCAAGAATACTGAAGTGAGTTGCCACTTCCTTTTCCAGGAGATCTTCCTGACCCAGGCACCAAACCTGCATCTCTGGCATCTCCTGCATTGGCAGGCATATTCTTTACCAGTGA
The DNA here is from genome assembly GCF_019320065.1 of Cervus canadensis. Classification (NCBI taxonomy): domain Eukaryota; kingdom Metazoa; phylum Chordata; class Mammalia; order Artiodactyla; family Cervidae; genus Cervus; species Cervus canadensis. The sequence continues at coordinate 41,154,620 of NC_057399.1, read as the reverse complement.
ACCACCTGGGAAGCCCCAGAATACTTTTATAAGTTGTGAAAACTGGATAAGAAACTTGCTTCTTTGAGATCAACACTTGGACTCTTCTTCATAGATTTTATGATATACTGGGGTGTGAAGTTTTTTTATTTTTTTTTAATGCAGGGTTTTAATTCTGGAGATAATTTGCATTTGAGAGTGGTGAGATTATTGAAAAATTATTGAAAAATAATTAATATTTGCCTTGGAGAATAGGGTAGTGTTTCTTTCCCTTATTTTGGTGTAAAAATGGCCTGTAAAACAGCTAGATGGCTATTCTTACCTAAAGGACTCAAAGAACATTTAGTGGCCAGATATTCAGATGAAAACGGAAGCTTTCAGTTAATCATCTGGATGTTTTGTCTACATGAGGGAAAAATCTGTGGATGTTTCCAAATGCTGGAAAAAAAAATATTTGGGAACATCCAGATGTTTGACCTCAGTTCAGTTCAGTTCAGTTCGTCACTCAGTCGTGTCCAACTCTTTACGACCCCATGAATCGCAGCATGCCAGGCCTCCCTGTCCATCACAAACTACCGGAGTTTACTCAAACTCATGTCCATTGAGTCGGTGATGCCATCCAGTCATCTCATCCTCTGTTGTCCCCTTCTCCTCCTGCCCCCAATCCCTCCCAGCATCAGGGTCTTTTCCAATGAGTCAAATCTTCACATGAGGTGGCCAAAATATTGGAGTTTCAATTTCAGCATCAGTCCTTCCAATGAACACCCAGGACTCATCTCCTTTAGGAGGGACTGGTTGGATGTCCTTGCAGTCCAAGGGACTCTCAAGAGTCTTCTCCAACACCACAGTTCAAAAGCATCAATTCTTCAACACTCAGCTTTCTTTATAGTCCAACTCTCACATCCATACATGACTACTGGAAAAACCATAGCCTTGACTAGATGAACCTTTGTTGGCAAAGTAATGTCTCTGCTTTTTAATATGTTATCTAGGTTGGTCATAACTTTCCTTCCAAGGAGTAAGCATCTTTTAGTTTCATGGCTTCAATCACCATCTGCCATGATTTTGGAGCCCCCCAAAATAAAGTCTGACACTGTTTCCACTGTTTTCCCATCTATTTCCCATGAAGTGATGGGACCAGATGCCATGATCTTAGTTTTCTGAATGTTGAGCTTTAAGCCAACTTTTTCACTCTCCTCTTTCATTTTCATCAAGAGGCTTTTTAGTTCCTAGTGTAGTTCAAGCATCCAGTTGTTGGACCAAATTTTCCCTCTTTCCCAACTGGATGTTTTAGCATCAAGTAGACCCAGCCATGGTTATAGGAATTCAAAATTGCTACCTAGTGTCACAGAAAATTATTTGGGGGAAAAACATAGTGCACCAAAGTGTGAAGGTTCTAGATGAACATTACCATTAAGAGTGGGAAGAATGGAGGACGCGATTATACTATTGACCAATCAGGTTGTGTCACTATTAAGTGTTAGTCACTCAGTTGTGTCCAACTCTTTGCGACCCCATGGACTGTAGCCTGCCAGGCTCCTCTGTCTGTGGAATTCTCCAGGCAAGAATACTGGAGTGAGTTGCCATCCCCTTCTCCAGGGGATCTTCCTGACCCAGGGACCGAACCCAGGTCTCCCTCATTGCAGGCAGAGTCTTTACAGTCTGAGCCACCAGGGAAGCCCAGGTTGCATCATTACTAAATTTTCAGAAATGACGTTCTCCTGTGGAGGGTCTAATAATTAGGAATAATAAATATAAGCTGGTGGCCATTACTGATTAAAAGGAAGCCAGTAGCACTTGCAGTGTTTACAAAACTTGAAAGATGTGGAAAGGGACATCCTCTGCTTTGAAATTAGTTGAAAATTCTAAGCTTCATGAAAAGGAGCTAGGAGAGTTTAGTTTCCTCCACTCATTTTATTGGGCTCAGACTAATGTGACCCTGAAGTGTCTCCAATTACAATGTTCTTAACTTGTGGGAATCAGCCTAATAAAAATACTGTAAAGAAATATAGCTCATCCTGCAGCTGTGGGCCGGCTGTGTAGATTACCATGGTGCAGGAATAAGGGTCGTTCTCCAAAAAGCAGATTCCATTTTCTGCATGGCAGTAACATGAACTTGAATGGAGGCGTTAAATAAGAAGACAATGTTTGGATTCTGATTAAGATCCTAAAATCTGATTTTTAGCCAACTTGTTATTGGCGAAGAACAGCAATGCCATAAATAAAATAGCCACAGATGGGTCTGGATATCTGTTATGAGCAACCATCAAGAAAATGCTTTTATTTTAATTGATTGATATTGAACAAAAGTAGTATTCAGCCAAAACCTTACTGCTAGTCCTGTTGTAATTATTTTTTTAACCAGTTCACAACTGCATTCCAGGGGAATGTCAAGACCTCCTATGGAGGTGCCTGGTACAATGTCCGCACCTGATATGTGTTTGGCTTTGCATACCATGCCTGAAATTGTTCAAGAAATTAATATCTTTTTTAGTTACAAAAGCATAGCTTGTTAGAAAGTAACCTAGATGTGATCTGAGTTTCTTTTTTCAAGCTAACAGTCTTCAGAGAACCTGGGGTTGGGTTAAATTCAGGAATAATATGGGCTATCATTGTTTGTAGGATGGGAATGACTGTTTGAAAGCCAATGCTGACTTTCCAAGGAATTTATCCATAGAATGGAGGAGGAATTACTTTCTGAAGAATTAGACTCTGGCTTAATTTGAGAAAGTATCTCAAAAAACTCTTCATACTACAGCTAAAGTTACCCAAGTATGATTCAATTAATGCACACACATATGTGTGTGTGTATAGTGTATATGTGTGTGTGTGTGTGCCTATGTATATGTGCTTCCCTGATAGCTCAGCTAATAGGGTCAGGAAGATCCCCTGGAGAAGGGATAGGCTACCCACTCCAGTATTCTTGGGCTTCCCTGGTAGCTTAGTTGTTAAGAATCCACCTACAATGAGGGAGACTGGGGTTCAATCCCTGGGGTGGGAAGATCCCCTGGAGAAGGGAATGGCCACCCACTCCCGTATTCTGGCCTGGAGAATTCCATGGACAGAGGAGTTTGGCAGGCTACGGTCCATTGGTCACAAAGAGTCAGACATGACTGAGTGACTTTCACTTCATTTCACACACACACACACACACACACACACACACACACACACATACATATATGCATATATACACATGGGCTACATCATTGTAATGCTCTCCATTATTTATATGCCAATGATAACATCCAACATTGTTTAATTTTAACAGAAACAGGAAACATGATTTTGGTTCTGATAATGCTTTCATGGGAGGTGGAGGAAGAAATACAATGAGTAGACAAATTTTTTGTACCAAGTGAGATGCTAGCCATGATTTTCTGAGAAGGCAATGGCACCCCACTCCAGTACTCTTGCCTGGAAAATCCCATGGACGGAGGAGCCTGGTAGGCTGCAGCCCATGGGGTTGCTAAGAGTCGGACACGACTGAGTGACTTCACTTTCACTTTTCACTTTCATGCATTGGAGAAGGAAATGGCAACCCACTCCAGTGTTCTTGCCTGGAGAATCCCAGGGGCGGGGGAGCCTGGTGGGCTGCCATCTATGGAGTCACACAGAGTCGGACACAACTGATGTGACTTAGCAGCAGCAGCAGCAGCCATGATTTTTTCCTCTGATGAAAATGGTATTTTATACCTTTACATGCCAACTAACTGGAAAAATATTCCTACAGTACTGTGTCTAGATTTGTTATAAGAGAACTGGAAATGATGAGGATCAGTGAGAGACCATGGGCATTATTGGGAATGCATATTATAGTGGATAAGGGCAAACTAGAGGCAGGTGGCTTGGGTGAGAATCTGGGTTTTAGCTCTTCTGGCTGTTGGACCTCATGCAAGATACATAAGCACTTTAAGCCTCAGTTTTCTCATCTGCAAAATGGGGATGATAATAGGAGTCTTAGTTCCTAGGTTTGCAGCAAAGATTAAAAAAGGGAGTACAAGTAAAGCTCTTAGATCAATGCCACACATGCAAATAACTTCTGAGGCCAAATTACACAAACCCAAGAGCATTGAATCAAAAGGTTGTGAATCTCTGAGATGGGAATAATGGGAACTGAAGAAGCTATAAAATAAGATGTTATGATCAGAAATAAAATGAGACATGTTTTGACACTTAATGACACTCTAAAAAATTGGGCGGCAGAGAGATGCACACATGTGTCTGCAGAAAATGTGGTGAGGAGATGGGGGGAGGGTTGGGCAGGGGAGATCAATCTCACAGCTTTCAATTAGCAGCCCGTGGGCGGGAGAGAAGACTGAAGTTCACAGGGAAGGAACTGGCTGATATTATTATTATTTTTTGATGCAGCATTCCAGAAAACATAATCAATGGCATCCGTCCAGTTCCCATTTAGTAACCAAAGAAGTAGCTGCAGCTGTTTTTTGTGCCTGGTGGTGCCAGTTTGATAGTGTATAATCATATTTGCATAAAGATAAAAAGGAAGGTGTTATAGAACACAGTTAAGCCTATGGTTTCACCATGAATTAAAGGTAATTTCAGACTAATTAGGTATAATTTGTTAAGGAATTCTTCCCAGCAATGATGACTCTGATTTTGTAATTACAGGACAATGCTTACTGTGGCTTTCAAGGCTGGGGAAAGCACACCCAAGGGGGTCGTGTCCCACACTAGGAGGATCTAATGGTGCCACAAAAGACAGGTGTTTTGTCAGATTTCAGCCACACACTTTCACACCTGCAACGCATTAACTACAGCAGCACCATTAATGAAGGCCAGGTGCCTGTTCTCTAGCTCAAATGAGAAACTGGCAGGAAGTTTGCTGTTTGCTACCTGAGGTCTGCCTCGATCTCTGAAAGCCGGCCTTCTGGGTGACGGAGACGCTGAGCGGGGTGAGTGGCTTTGGGGTGGCTTGGCCCTGGTCCCTCTTCTCCTGAGTGGGAGGACGGATGTATTGCAATGCTGACCTTTGTGGGATGGTACTTCGCTGTTTTCTCACCCACTGTGTCTCCCACCAGATTAAGCCATGAGATGGTGGGCAAGACTCTTATAGCATGAAGGGTCCTCTGGCTTTCTGAGCTGCTACCCGTTTTGTGCAGAATTCAGCCTCTAAGAGCCCTGAAAAGAACTGAGCTGCACAATCTACAGAGTGGATTTCTGGAAAGTGCAGTGTTATCAGCTGCTACCAGGGAAAGTTTGATTATAGTTACTTGAGTCTTTTCAGACTTGAAGTTTTGCCATTCTATCCGGAAATGAGTAATGGAGGCCTTGAGCGAGCGTTTTCGTTTTAATAAAACACAAGGTTTTCATTGTGTGTGGCTATGTCGCTGTAATGCTCTCTGCTATGAAATATAAAATCTTTGTGTCCCTCCCTTTTAAAAAAATCCCTTAGCAGCAGAGAATTCCCCTGCTCTTTTTCTCTACTTTCCTTTGTTTCGTGACTTTTAGCTGCCGTTGTTTGCTCCTTGTATTGTCCAGCAGTTAAGTGAAAAGTTAATATTGTCTCAAAAAAAACACGCAGAAACCACACACTCGAATTGAAAGTGGAGAAAAGAATGGGCAAGGTCTGGGTTCTCAGCAGCAGGAATATAATTATCAGACTCATTACGAGTGACTTCTGTCCAGAGAGAGTCTGCTAACAAAACAGCCTCTTTATCTTGGGAGATGGAAGGGTGGACAAATATCAAAATGTTTAACGCTGTATTTAAACCAGCACTAATTAAGTTGGAAAAGAATGGAATCGTAGACTTTTAGAGCAGCAGATGTAAATCTTGGAGTGGGAAGGACCCCTCAACTCTGGAGTTTTTTTAACTCTTAAATCCCTGAAGTGAATGCATTGTCGTCTGGGTCAAACCTGCAGAACCTATCTATTGAAGTAACCTGCTAGGAACCCAGATCCAAATCATTCTTTCCCACTAATTTTGCAGTGTTTTTCAAGGTGCATTCAGAGTGAACTTGAGAGAAATTTTTAAGAGGCACTCCAGAGGTACCAGTATGGCTGGATGGGGAGGTGTTTTGAGAAACTTAGGACTCTGATTTTCCCTCTCTCCCACATTCTCCCAACCCACAAGGAAAGCAGTTTTATTTTCTAATTTATTACTTGGAAAATTTTATTTTTTAGAGCAGTTTTAGGTTCACAGCAAAATCAAAGAGAAGGTATAGAGATTTTCCATGTACCCCCTGCCCCCCAACATATATACACTCTCCCATTATCAACATCACCCCCTGCCCTGTGTGATCCATTTATTACAACTGGTGAACCTATACTCACACATCATAATCATCTAAACTCCATTGTTTACATTAAGGTTCACTCTTGGTGTTGTGCATTTTATGGGTTTGAACAGATACATAATGATATGAATCCACCATTATAGTATCATACAGAGAAGTTTACCCACTCTAAAACTCCACTGTGCTCTGCCTATTCAACCTCTGCCACCCCATCTCTGGAAACCATTATTTTACTGTCTCTGTAGTTTTGCTTTCCTGTGATGTCATATATTAGTTGGAATTATACCATATATCATCTTTCAGATTGGCTACTTTCACTTTTAATATGAATTTAAGGTTCCTCTGCATCTCTTACTGAGTTGCTAGCTCTTTTTTTTTCTTTTTAGCACTAAATACTTTTCCATTGTGTTGTCTGAATGTACCACAGTTTACCCAGTCTATGAAGGACAGCTTGGTTGCCTCCAAATTTGGGCACTTATGAATAAACCCAGTATAAACATCCATGTCTAAGGTTTCCTGTGGACATAAGTTTCAACTCCTTTGGGTAAACACAAAGGAGCACAATTGCTAGGCCATAGCGTAAGAGTATTCTTAGTTTTGTAATAAACTTCCCAGCTGTCTTCCAAAGTTTTTCCTCTCCTCTGTTTCTTCCTTTCCTTTATTTTACCACTTTAAGCGTCTGTTGACTGTGCCCTGCAATTTTCAGCAGTATTGGAAAAGTGAATATCATCAAAAGACGCCCCACCAAATTCATAAACAGATTGGTGGTTAAGATAGATGGGAGTGGGTGGTGGGCGATGAAATGAAGGTGGTTTAAAAAAAAAGATACACCATTTTGTATCTTCACCAGCATTGAGAGTTCTATATTTTCACCAGCATTTGGTATTTTCAGTTTATTTCCTTACTGAGTTAGCTCTGACTTAAGGTGCAGTGTTTTATAGGAGTGGTGAGACAGAACATCCTTGCCATGTTCCTTTTGATTTCTCTTTTTGATTTGTGGTTCATTAAAGACTTCATATGAAGAACGGTGGTAGCTGCACACAAACTTGCTTGAAAATCCTCTCTTATGGCAGAAACCCACTCTTATCCGAACTCAAGCGTTCAAGTAAATCCAACTGCTTTTGGAGGACTATGTTGGCCATACATGCAGATTGTTCTGAAGGCCACTTCTGGGCAGAGGTGTTGAGGTTTCTCATAAAGCAACAAATCATGTTTTTGGTGCTTTTTAGCAAGCCTAATCTATAGCACATGAGTGTCTTTTCCATGAATGCTTATGGTAGTTTAGACTAGAGGTACGCAGCCTAGAGCTCAATTTCAAACTAACCTCTTCTCCAAACTCAACAGAAGTCTCGAATTGATGTTTAAGAGATTGTCTCATACCTTGCTAATCAATGTGTGGCATATGGATCTGTAAGAGTGATCTAATGTGGGAGCTTGTTAGAAACGAGGAATCTCAGACCCTAATGCTGATGTGCTGAGTCAACTTGTTTGTGTATTAAATTTTGCCCAGCACTGGTCTAGAAACTCTGCGACCATGTGTTCCTCTAGATCAGACATTTTTAATTTGGGACTCTCTTGATCCACAAATCTCTCTCAAGCTTATAAACTCCCTGCTATTGAAGGCAAAATTGAATCTGTGTGGGGGTATATGTGTTTATAACCATAATCCATTTTTTTTTGGTGGGCAGGTTTCATACACTTTCAGCTTTTAAAAATATTACAAACTATTTGCAAAGAAAGAATTACTACAAGTACTTGGCAAGTACCACTCCTATGCTAGGTCGGAACTCTAGAGTTAGACATGCTGCCATAAAGTTATAATTGAGCTGAATTTTTGCAGCTGCTGCTGAATATAGGTAAAGTGAAATCATTTTTGTATCTTCAGCAATTGCTTGTTCTAATTTGTCCAAGTGTGGTCCAATATCACTTCTTAGAGTTTTAGGGCACTAGAATGAATTTCTGATTAAATATACTTTTTTTTTTTTTAAATCAGAAAATGAATGCTATACAAATCAGTATCCCACCGCTGTTCCTCCATTTTATTTACTACTAATGCTGCAAGTTGGGATGAAGCTCAGACATAAGTAGGGCACTCATTTAATAAAACTCTCCAAAGGCATAAATCTGGGGGCAGATCTGTGATGTAGTTGATGAATATCACACAGAGGTGGCAACAGTTGAACTGTGCTGGGAGGATAAGAAGAATCCCTTTTCAGGGATGAAAAACTAGAAGGATTTTATGAATTCAGAGACCTGAGAACTAAATGACAAACCTATTGTGGGTTTTCTGTGTCTTTTTTGCTATTCTCTATTCTGCATCAAGTACAGAGCCAGGCGACATGAGCTTGGCTTGCCAAATGGACAAGCCAATTTAACAAATTCTGAGTGCCAACTATGTGGTAATGTGGAATTGTAGTTAAGAAAAGAGAAGTCATAAGTCAGTCTGTCTGGGTTCCCGTTTCACCCCCACCACCCAAAGCTATGGGATCTCTGGCAAATTTCTTCTTCTTCTTTTTTTTTTTCTGGCAAATTTCTTTATCTCCCCATGCCTCAGCATTTCTCAAATATAAAATAGGGATAATAATGATGCCTAACTCATAGGGCTGTGATAAAGGTTACTTCGGTTAATGTATGCAAGCCCTTAAAACAGTGACTAGCACTTATTAAGCACTCAATAGTGATTCTGACTATGTACCAGACACCTTTCCAGGCTCTGAGAAAATGGTGAAGAAAACCACCAATCTAGCCCTAATGAGTCCTTTATCAGCAAAATTAGGCATTAAATAATTAGTTTTACGATTACTTACTTTGTCTTGGGATATATACTATGAATGGAGAAGTACGAGGTGGCTTTAGGAGTACATGTTACCTACTCTAGTGAGTTTAGGTTCAGGATGTAGTGAAATGGAGAGACATGCAGATCCAGTGGGCAGTTGTGTCTGAATTTAGCATTCGGATCCAGCCCAGCCAGTGTTGGGTGAAGGCAGTGAGATGAAACTGATGAGATAGACAGGGCCTGCATCACACAGAGCCTTGTGAAGGGTTTTAGCCTTGAAGGACTGTAAAGTGTCCAAAAGGTTTTAATCAAGGGTGTGAGATGATTGTGTTTTCATTTTGGATGAACCATTCCAACAGACATGTGGGAAATGGGTCAAAAGTGAAATGAGTGAATGTTAGATACTATTCATATTGTATGCATTAATACTTTCCTCTATAGGACTGTTCCTATTTATTTCAGAAGGAAATTAACTTATGCTTATTAAGACAAAGGTTCTATACTTCTCTGTTGATAGTTTAAAAGTATTTTGAAATCCTTTGAGGTGTCTGGGGTGGGGCTAGATAGACTCTTACTTTTGCTTTCCTAAGAAAGAATGCAAAATACAATATAAGCTGATGATTGAGATTTACAAACCTTGTCACCCCCTCCCCACTTAAACTGTGTAGGCGGTGATGGAGAACAACTAACACCAGAAAACTTTGCTCTTGTTTTCCCTTTGAAGTGCAAGAAGTAAAGAGTCCATGAATCAAGAACCCCTAGTTTCTTGTTCTTTACAGAGATTTCCCACATTTAATCTTAATTCAAGCCTTCATCTTCTTTATCTCATTCTGGAGGGGATGGCATGATGACAATTGTTTTTTCACCCCCAAAGAAAGACTACAGTTAGACTTAAAAGAGGGGCTCAAACTTATCAAGTATGTTGTAATATTTGGAGTAATAAAGTGATAATCACAAGTGATTGTCAAAGGGGCTACCATTCATTGACCACCTACAAGGTGCTTCCCAGGTGGTGCAGTTGTAAAGAATCTACCTGCCAATGCAGGTGAGGCAAGAGACGTAAGTTCAATCCCTCAGTCGGGAAGATCCTTTAGAGGAGAAAATGGTTCCCATTCCAGTATTTTTGTCTGGAGAATTCCATGGATGGAGGGGCCTGGTGTGCTGCAGTCCATGGGGGTCGCAAAGAGTTGGACAAAACTGAGCAACAGAGCCTGTACACACCTTAGGTGCTACATCCATCTTCTGAGTATAATTATTCCCCATTCCCTAAGAAGTCAAGGCAATATATTGTTAATGTCGGCTCTGATTCTAAAACAACACCGACCCCTTGATTTTGCATGATTCTCCTGGCTCGGTTCCACCCTACCTCCAAGAATCCCATGCCTCTGTGTTTCCACTGAGAACTGTCTGTCCTTAAATAGTGTCTGTCTCCACTTTTTCTCCTCCAAACCATTTTCTTCTGCCCTTTACTCTGTACCCTTGGGCCCTTTTCCTTAAGGTGATGGCCAAGAAATCAGAGAAAGGAATGCAATATTGAATGTGAGTGTTCTCTTTTCTTTTGCCTATGGATCACCTGGGGATACAGTGAAGGAACCCCAGGGTGTGCCTCTCAGAGACAGGCCACCCAGCACCTTGGGAGACACAGGAGGGAAACAAGGTTTTTCAGACCCCATAAGATGAAACCCTGGTTGTGGCATCAACTGATCGATATACAGGATTGCCCATTGCTCAGCCTCTTTTTTTTTTTTCCTTAAGCAAATAAGATGTGGGCCTTAGGCTCTTGGCCCTCTCCCAGCCCGAGTTTGTACCCCTGAAGTCCTGAGCTGAATTGTGCCATCTCTCAGTGACACTTAATTGTTTTTAATTATCCCTCCACTGAAGCTGAACCATCCTTCACCCAGGTCACAGCACAGACCGCGGCTCATAAGTTTTACGAGCCACCTTGTGTATCCTGTCGATGCGTGCAGCCACCCTCCTGACAGTGAGCCATCCATCAGGCAGGTCCGCCTGTCCTGATAGGGTCTGGATGCTCAGAGCTGGGACGGGCTGTGATCCGTGTCAGTATGTTGACCACCATTGTATTGAGAAGCCGGCGAACTGGGCTTGAGACTCGAATTTCCTATCTATAGATACAATTTGTGAATTTGAGCTTTGAAATGGTCTTTTTTTCCCCCACCTATGGTCATCAGATTTGACAAACTATAGGGGTTTGGGATTTCCTAAGTCCAGTTGTTTCTCTACTAACCCATGAGCTCTCATTCTGAGATTTTAGTGAGATCCTGGGCACAGGTCCAAGTCCTCCCTTGAACACCATAAATACTTGGGTAATAAATGAAAAGCCTAGCGTTTAGGGGCAGCTTGCTTAGAGAGGGTCATTACTAACAAGTGGATTTGCACTTAGATGTGAACTCTAAAATGTGACACAAATGAACCTATCTGCAAAACAAAAACAGACTCACAGACCTAAAGAACAGACTTGGGGTTGCAGAGTCGCAGGGGTGTGGGGGATGGATTGGGAGTTTGGGGTTAGCAGATATAAACTATTACATATACAATGGATAAACTGCAAAGTCCCACTGCATAGCACAGGGAGCTATATTCAGTATTCTGTAATAAACCATAATGGAAAAGGAAAAAGCCAACCAACCTAACAAAAACCCAACTGGGTTTGGCAAAAACCTATAAGATCCAAAATATACTTCCCGTTGACCCTGCTGGTGGCTCAGATGGTAAAGAATTTGCCTGAATGCAGGAGACCCAAGTTTGATCTGTGGGTTGGAAAGATCCCCTGGAGAAGGGAATGCCTACCCACTCCAATATTCTTGCTGGAGAACCCCATGCACAGAGGAGTCTGGTGGGCTACAGTTCATGGAGTCACAAAGAATCTAATATGACTGAACAACTATCACTTGACCCTTCTCAGAATCTGAAATCTCTCCCTTCCTTTCTTTCTCAGTCTATAAGACTTGGTAGAGGGTTACTAGTCAGAGGAGCTAACTGGCTTAATTCTGAGAATTTTGACTTTTCTTCTCTGGACTGACCATGAAGGCACCCAGGATTATGGAGCTGTTATTTGCGGATGCTAGGTAAAGACCTAGCTGATGGACAGCCCTCACCTCAAGTTGACTAGATAAACTGGTTAACTCAAGTAGCCTCAGAGAAAAATAGTGATTCCCAAAGAGAGGTGTAAAGCAAGATGGCTTTTGGAGGTCCCTAAATGAATGCATTTTTATTCTAATCTAGTATTTATTTTAATATTCCCTTATATTCTTTGCAAGTAATACTGGTTTCCAGTTAGTAGGGATGAAATTTCCTATTAAAAAAGCATGAATTTAAGTTAAAAAGCAAGTCAGTAAAATAAAACAAATAATAAAAATATGATATCCATGACAACGGATCAAAAATCATGAAGGATGGTACATGAATTACTGAATTTCTGGACACATGGAGATGGAAGACGGGACTAATAAGAGCTATGAAAAGGTCCCCTGGGGAGCTGTAGGTGGCAGAGCACCCAGAGGTGTGGGATGGGAATGAAGGCCAGCCCAAGTGACTGAGACCAGCAAGCCTGCTCACTCTTGGAATAGGACTAATGTAGGAGGGGAGGGGAGCCTGGTGAGGCAGGCCTGGTGTGATGAGAGAAACCCCAGTATCCTGAGATCCAGCTCCCCTGGAACTGGATCTCCAGCCCTGGGATTTCTCCAGCTGCCTGTTTCCCCACCCTCTCCTCCACTTCTACTGCCCCCTGTTCATTTCCACCAGAGGTAGAGATTCCTCAAGGCTTTGAGAGCTTCAAATAAAATGATTTGGATGCCCAAATTGGTCCACAGCAACTGTCCTATTCCCTGGAAATAAGGCCTATTCTCACTTGCTTCCTTTGTCCATTCAAATGGCACTGGAAGAGGAAGGGGACTTGGCAGAAGGATGTATTTGGTTTTGGCAGCAGCATCCAAAAACCGTGGTTCGCCTGACTGTACAAACCGTGGGGGTGTCCTCTCACCCTGAACCCATGTGCATCTGTGGGAGTCAGGGCGTGAGGGCATGGGCATGGGTCTGTGTGTTTGTGTAAAGGGTGAAAAAGAATCTTTGCTGGCATAAAGAAAGGAATGCAACGGGGGATCAGCTCAATAGCCAACCTGAGGAAGGGAGGGGGAAGGGAGGGCTATGGGACTGCCTTCCAAATCAGTAAATGCAAATTGCAGCGGGAGGCTGACCTTTTACTGTAACCGATGTCAGCTGCATGTTGTAACCTCATGCCATTAATTATAACTCAGCATACTTCGGGTGGGCTCCCCTATTGGCCTTGGTTCCCCCTCCCTTCCTCCCTCCCTCCCCACCTCCTCCCTCCTCATCCTGACCTCCTCCCTCCTCATCCCCACCTCCTCTCTCCTCATCTCCACCCCCACTGAAAGGCTCAGGTTGCAGGCTGCACTCAGAGATGAAATGTTTTGATAATGAGTTTTATAAAGCCAGAGTCCATCCTGTATATTTGAATTTTATTTTTCACGAAAGAGATTTTCTTGTATTGGAGCCTGAGATAACATGAGAGGGCCCATTCCCTGCCCTCCCAGGCCCCCAATTTAGGAAAAACTTAGATGTACAGACTCCACAGCAAAAAAAGGAAAACATTCATCAAGTGAGGCTGGAATGTAATAAAGCATCACTCATCTTCCCTTTGGAAAAAGTTTGCAAGTATTTTGTTGCATGATTGGGAGCCTGGAAAGGAGTAGCTTAAAAGTAGACCTAAAAATTACAATCTGGAGTCTGTGCACAGGTCAGGAAAGAAATTTGTATCATATGTCTAAGAAGAATTTTAAAATTCTGGACGCTTCTTTCTGTTTCCTTTTTTGGTGAGTTTATTAGACAATCAGTATTCATTTTGTATGAGAATCTTCCTTTTTTTAGATCAAGCATGAAAAACTACAGACATTTCATATAGACTGTGGTGGCTGCATGGGCTGTGACATGTGAGACCCACAGGTCCCTTTGCTTAGGGAAGCCTTCCACTTGGTTTAATGCTGTGCTGTTACCATACTGAAACTCTTGATAATTTTAAACAAATGGCTCCATGTGTCAGCTTGAACATTATATAGCCACTCCTGAGGAGGAGCATTGGAAAGCAAAGCATATAAATGGTAGGTGGAGCTAATGCAAAACTTTGAAAATAGGTTGATGTCTCTTAGGCCAAGATTTTTTCAGGAAATAGTTGTATTTTGAATAAAATATGTACTGAAGCTTATCTTCCCCTGAAAAATCTAAAGTTGCACAATTAACTGAGCCATTTTTCACATTCTGAATAATTAGCCAGAGGGCACCAGATTTTCTCTGCTTTGCTTTGCTTAATTGGTCTAAAGCTTTTTAAATATTTTCGTATTTTAGTTCATCAGTTCATTTATTACATAAACATTTAATATGATGAGGATGGTATTTTAAAATTGCCATAGAAATGGCAAAGAATGAAACACAGCCATACCCATAAAAATGTTTCTGTCTAGAGATATTGAAACATTAAAAAAAAAATACCAAACAACAACAAAACACATAATAATAGCTTGAAAGAGTAAATGCGTTATTTGAGCTATAAGTGTCCTGGGAGAGCAGGATAAATCTGATTGGGAGGATGAGGAGAGGCAGGGCAAATAAATTGACCTATCTAATTTTAACTTACAGAGAATGGACCAAAGAATATTCTGAGGGCATAGAATGACTTCAAGGGGGTATATGGCAGAATTGTGGGTAAATTCAAGCAGTATGGGCTAGAGCCAAGGTCTACTGTTTGAGATATAGGAGGAAGATACCACTGGAAATGAGGCTAAGGCCAGCCAGCTCTTGTGTGGGCCATTCATTTAGTGACAAGTGCTCATGGGACCAGGGCAATGGGAGGGATGCTCGGAGAGGTCAGCTAGCTTTATACAGAGAAAAAAAATGTATCATAGAAACTACAACTCTAGACTTACCAGGTTATTGAGATAATGAGCCAAGAGATGCCATGCAGGGAAATTGGAAGTCCCAGAACAGAATTACGATGCCTTCCATAACTGTGGAGGTCAGTTCGCAGTATGACCTTACTGGGAGGAGAAGAAGGACTTCATTGTTCCTTCATAGTCATTCAATTTAGGACTGTCCACTGGTGAACAAACTTGAGAAATGTCCTTAAACATCACCAGTTGGTCGGCTGTTTTTCTGTTTCTTGGAAATAATGTTCTACCTTCCATTTGTGTGGTATGACAGGAATATAAAAAACAGAAAACAGCTTATAGTTATAAAAATAGCAATGTACCAACTGTATATACATTACATTTATGTATCTTGCACATAAAATAGAAGGATGGAAAGATGGATGGATTGATGCTGGTATGAAGCAGACCAAAATTTTAGTAATGACATTATCTTTGCAAGCTGAGTTTATAGGTATTTATAAATTTTGCCTAAAAAAAAAATTGGGCATTATTTGACCATTTGTTTCAGGAAAATAATTCAATAATTCACTGGGTACATTTTGATGGTGGGATTTCAAGTAGTAAAAAATCTCATTTTAAATTTTGGATATAGAATTTACTATTGCTCCAGAATTACTTGGAAAAGAATTTAGAGAGTTCTGTTTTTCTTATGAAACATAGTCAGGGAGATGAATTACTTTTCCATGCCATGAACTCGGCTAAAAAGAGAGATGCAATATCAGCGGTGACGTGACTGCTCATTTGGGGATGGTCCACTTGACCGACAAGAACAATTTCCTGTGTTGTGTCTTGGGCCAAAAAGCTATTGAAAGAATATGATCTCAAGAATGTAATATCTTCTGTGAAATGTCAACTATTGACAATATATTCAGCAGGCTTATATATTGATTTGAATTTAGTCCAGGTTCACATACTGAACTCTTGATACTTTCAATTACATTACCTTAGTTTCTAGTTCCTAACCTTTGGTCTCTAGTTGATGGGTTATTTTGATAAACATCTATGTATTGGACCAAATCATATGGTATTATGGGTAGTTCAACTTTTTAAAACTTCTTAGTAAATTCTTTTGATGGGTAATCATGAATTGTTTACATTCTGCCCTATTGACTTTACAATTTTCTCAGTACATTCACATATTCTGAAATATTTAAGAGTAAGTTGGGAACATTTTGCCCTCTTAACCTCTAAATACTATAGTTTTTATTTCTTGGAACAAGGACATTCTCTTATAAAACCACAGTACTATTATAAAATCAGAAAATTTAGCACTGATACAATGTGATTATTTAATTCACAGTCCAAATTCATTCTGTTGTCACTTGTCTCAATATCTTTTTAAACAAACTTTTCCTGGCATAGGGTCCAATCCAGAGTCATGCTCTATTTATATTTCTGTAGTCTAATTTGGAGTGGTTATTTAGCCTTTCTTTGTCTTCCTTGACCTTGTCATATTTTAAGAGTTCAGGCCAGTTGTTTTGAAGAATAACTCAATTTGGGTGTGTCTGATATTCCCTTATGATTAGATTCAGTTTATGCTTTTTGTAAGAGATACCACAGAAGTGATATTTTGTCCTACCCAGTACATCCTATCAGTTGCCAGGTGATGTCAGTTTGTCCTAGTGTTAGTGATGTTACTTTTAATCCTTGATTAAGGTGGTATCAAGTGTCTCTACAGCTATCATCTTGCCTTTATAATTAGGAATTTGTGGAGTGATGCTTCAAGACCATGTAAATATCTTGGTCCTCATCAAACTTCACTCATGCATTGATGATATTGGTTGACAGTGAAATCATAAGAAAAATTTCCCTTCTCCATGTGTTTATTCATTAATTTACTAGTATTAGCTTTATATTCACTAAGTTTTGATCTTTACAATGGCTGTTTTATGGGGTTCAACTTGATACTTATTGCTATGCTTTTAGAATTGGAGGCATGCCATGCTTGAATCTTTGTATCCAGTTATATTTGTAATATCCAAAACTATTTGCCTATTTGATGAATATACATATATATTTATTGATAGTTTAAAATTATTGCACTCTCTCTCACCTGGTGACTGTCAGTCAACAATTTCGCTTATCAGTATAGAAATCTCTACCTATTCTCTTTACCTGCAATAAAGTATTTTACTCAGCCTATTTGAAACAGCTGCAAGACCTCACTTTAGTCTTTGTTTTAGGCACTGTGAGTTGTAGATATATAGATATGATCAATGTCTTTACTATCCATTTGAATATTTTATTTTCAGGAAGTCTCTGCTCTACTTTTAAAACTTAGTCAATTCGATAACCAAGATTTTAGGGAAGTTAGAAATAATTTGAGCTCATTTAGAAATAAATGCAGAAAACAAACTTCTCCTTCAGTCAGTCAACCTGCACATTTATGTTAGATTCCTATTTTATAGCAGTGTTCAATATAGTGCTATACATAATTATTCAGGAGCATTGTCATCAAATCAAATGAATTTGCTTTAAATCTTTTGTTCTCATGTCTGCAAGCTAAGTTATTTAAAAACTTAGAAGTACATAAGACTGTTTTGAAGATGCTACATGTGGTCTTTTAAAAACTTTTTTTCGGAGTTGCATCTTCTGGATAGTGGGGTTTATATATTTAAAGGAATAAAACAAAGTCAAGACAGTTTCACACGTATTAGCTAACAGGCAGGCTAGTTTCATGACACATCTGTGAAAGGTGGGGTGTGAATCATTATCCATCATTTGTCACTTTCCTATGAAAGAATGTGCTGTATGAAATGGTGTAACCAGAAAACATCGAGAGACAAGGGAGCTTGTGATGGGTTCCTTGAATGGAAGAATGAAGCAAAAGGTGGGAGGGAGGTTCAGAATTGGGAGAGGCAAGAGGCAAGATGAGAAGGAGCAAGGCATCTTGATGAATGGTAGAGGAGGTTCTAATTCTGCTTGTGGGAAGCTTAACCTAGAATGAAATGCTGTGCAAGTACTTCACCATCTTCAGGGGTGTGCTAGTGCCATTTAAAAAAAGACTGACCCAAACTGGTCCCTCAAGGACCTCTGAGTCTCAGTTTCCAAACTGTAAAATAAAGAGAATACCTATTACAAAGTTGTTGTCAAGACTCTGGACCTGGTGCCTATTAGGCACTCAAAGGCATTTCTTTCAGCCCTATCGTTGTTGCTGTCAGTAATAACCTACATGGTTTTCTAACTTGCTGTGCTTCCTGACATGGCTTATTCCATAGTTCTACTAACAGATGTTTGAGTCTGTCTGCTGGTCCCGTTGTTGCTTGTCCTGACTGAAGGTGGTTTGCACAGAAAGCAGTGGCTTGTGTCCAGGAGAGAAATTGGGAAGGGACAGCCGTGGCTTTAGGCAGGAACCTGGATGAGCAGCTTGAGTGGGAGCAGTGTGGCCACAACCCCACGAATGAGGAAGATCCTATCGTCGGAAGATCCTTGGATGATGAAAAAATTCTTTGTAAACTTGTTTTCAACAGTAGAATGAAAGAGAAGAAGGTTGAAAGGTAGAGCATAGTATGATGGAGGAAAAGTCTTAGAATTGCTGGGGGCAGTTACTAGAAGCAATGAACTAGAGGATAGAATCCATGGAGAGAAAGAATGATGGAACCTCTCTGAGAAAGAAAGCACTGATGCAGAAATTAGTATATCCCAGTTCAACTGCTCAATTTCTTGCTGAATTTTAGTTAAGAGCAGATCTTCTGGGTTGAGATATTTTATTCAAATAGCCACATTTTATAAAAATCCAACTTCGATATAAGGCGAAAGGCTTCAGTCCTATCACGACAAATGAAGCCCGATCTCATCTATCAGACTTTTGGATATTAAGCTTTTCTGTGGCAGGGAAATGTATTTCACACACATACTAATTTGCATCTGAGTCTTGCCCGATTTTCTCTGAAATAAAAAATTTAAAAGAATTTGCCTATTGTGGAAAAAAATTGTTCAAATTGCAAGATTATTGGAGCGATTCTTAAAGTGAGATTTATAGGGAAAAACATCTTGGGAGCAGAAGGACTAGATGTTGGTCCTTGGGCAGTTACTAATTAGTTGTGAAACTGCAAATGTCCTCTCCTTTTGTCAAATAAATGTGATGACCACAGTGTTGAAGTGCCTTTCAGATTTGGGGGTGGAAGATGCTAGGCTTGTTGCTGTGATAATTATACTAACATTGGGAGTAAGCCGGCTAGAGAACTCTGCTCTCTTTGATGTCACCTGATCAACTTGGACATTCTATTGTTTGGAGTGTTTGGAGTAAAACTATTATTTTCCTAAGTAGTCTTATTTTCCTTGTCAGGTGAATTTATAGCAGTCAGAGGCATTATCAAACATCTGAAAAATACATTGTGTAGATTTGAGAGCTCATACATACAATTGCACCCTCATATGTTCACTTAAACACTTTCTCCATATTCTGCCTATGTGCCATAGGGAAATTGGGAAATGTCATTAGGATGACTCAGAAATAGGGGCCTTGGTTTGTCAACTAATTTATAGCTTCTCTAAAGTTTTTAAAGTATATGCTTTCTTTTGATGGTATGTTTCCAATAAATGTTATGAAATGTATAAATTAGAATCCCAGATATTAAAGACTTCATTATGTCTTCCTTTCCGATTGCTTTTTGAACAAATGTTAAAAAAAAAATCATCACTGGAAAGCTATGAATCTTCAAAAAGTCTGTGTTTAGAGATTATCATTTTGCAATACACACTTAACATCATTTCATTTTATCTTCTCACTTGCTACATTATACTACTTCTTAGAACTATCTCCTTTGGGTTTAAATCTATTTAACATTTTGGTTTGGAAATGATAACTGAATGAAGCAACCACATTCCTCTTTTTCTTTTGAACATGATTTTTATTCTTGTGATATCAATCTTTCTTCCTTCTGTGCAATAACTTAAGTTGTGTAATGTGGAAAGAACTAGCTAGGAGATTGAAAGACTTCTGGTTTTATTTGCACTATGCTCTCTATTGTTAAGCAAATCATTTAAGCTCCATCAGCTCTCTTATCTCCAATGTGGTGTGATGGAATAAGATAAAATGTATGGTTCCTTCTCTTCTGACATCCTTTGATTTTATTAGTCTTTGGCTCTGGACGAATTGAACTGAGTTTCATGCTCAATAAGACAGTTTAATCAGTATGAAAGGCAGTTTGGATAATTTATCTCCACAATGCCTTTATTCTCAATAGCATGGTGAAAATTCTCTTTCTCTTTGGTTTAGCTGCATAATTTCTGGAATTCTACTGAATTCTATCCAGAACAACTTTGCAGTAGAATTTCAAATTTCAATTTCCACATTAACTCATTGTCATTCTACTTCATTCACTTCTAATCCTGATCTCAGATCCTCTTTTTTTTTCCTTCATTTAACTGTCTTCTGGGTCTACGAACTCCTATGGAATTGGCCACAACCTTAACAATGAACATGCCCATTCCATTGAGAATATTGATTTGGTTCTGGTTCCTGTTTTTATTGCATGCTAAACGTGTGCACTGAGTTCATTCATGGGACTCATGTGGAAGAGTCTATGACTACTTTTAAACCAGCTGTTTCTTTTCCTTCATCTCTTTAAACCGTGGGGGAATTGCTTGGAACATCAAATTTATTTCCCGGCAATTCCTGGCATGGGGCAACATTGAAATAGAGCGTGCATTCAACTTTCCTGAGGGGAATAAGAATGAATAACAAAACTTTGATACCACTGTGAGTAATATTTTATTGTGGTAAAATACACATAACATAAAACTTACCATTTTAACCATTTTTAGGTATATAATTCTGTGACATTAGGTATATTCACATTGTTGTGCAACCATCACTTTCATTTCCTGGACTTTTCCATCTTCCCAAACTAAATTTTATACCCATTAAACAATAACCTCCCATTCCTCTCTCCCCTCAACCCCTGGAAACCACCCTTCTGTTTGTGGTCTCCATGAATTTCACTGCTCTAGGTACCTCTTATATAAGTGAAATCATATCTTGTCCTTTTGTGAGTGACTTTATTTCACTTAGTAGGTCCTCAAGCTCCAGCCACCTTTTAGCATGTGTCAGAATTTCATTTTTTAAAGTCTGTTGTATGGTTGTACCACATTTTGTCTATCCATTTATTTGTTCATTGATTGGGTTGTTTCTACTTTAATTATTCTACCTTAATTATTCATTAGGTTGTTATGAATAGTGATGAACACTGGTGTGCAAATAGTGTTCAAGTCCCTGCTTTCAGGTCTTTTTGGGTATATACCTAGCATAGACTTGTTGGATCATGCAGTAATTCTATGCTTTAAATTTTTAAGGAACTTGCATACTGTTTTCTACAAAGGCCATATCATTTTACATTCCCACCAACAACACATGCGTTTGTGATTATTGTTCTTTCTTCTATTCCCCTTCCCTTCTTCCTCTATCTCTGCCTTTCCTCCCTATTTTCTTTCTCAACTGAAGCTTACTAGTTACTCACCACTGAATTTAGGAAATTGAATTACTTTATTAGTACTACTCAGCGATGTTATTTCCGAAGATGGTCGGGAAGGTAAGGTGAACCCCAGATTTTGAGAAAAGAAGTGGAATCAGTCCATACCTATTATGATTTTATGTGCCCAGGAACTTAGCTAAGTCTCAGACTGTATCAATACTGTCAACAGAAAAACTGAAAATAGACCTACCATATGACCCTGCGATCACAGTCCTGGGCACATATTCGAAGAAGAACATGATCCGTCTGAAAGGATAGGTGCACCCCAATGCTCACTGCAGCATTGTTTACAATAGCCAAGACATGGAAGCCACCTAAATGTCCATTGACAGAGGAATGGATAAAGAAAATGTGGTACATATACACAATGGAATGTTACTTAGCCATTAAAAAAATGAAATAATGCCATTTGTAGCAAAATGGATGGACATAGAGAGTGTCATACTTAGCAAAGGAAGTCAGAGAAGGAGAAATATTGTATGACATTCCTTTTGCGGAATCTAAAAAGAAATTATATAAATGAACTTACTTTCAAAGCAGACACAGACTCACAGACTTTGAGGATGAGCTTCTGGTTGCGGGGGTGAAGGATGGGGGAGAGGATGGGGGTGAAGTTAGGGAGTTTGGGATGGACATATACACACTGCTATATTTAAAATGGATTACCACCAAGGACTAACTCTGTAGTACATGGAAATCTGCTTAATGTTATGTGGCAGCCTGGATGGGACAGGAGTTTGGGGTAGAATGGGTACCTGTGTATGTATGGCTGAGTCCCTTTGCTTCACCTGCAACTATCACAACACTGTTAATCCACTGTACCTAAATACAAAGAAAAAAGTTTTCAAAAACAATGTCAATGCACAAAGAGGGAGATCAATTTGTAAGAAGCTTTATTAAGGCTATAAAATAGTTTATTTTACAACCTGAATGTTTAAGGGATAGTTATATCCCAGATCCTTTTCAAAATCTGCTAGCAATGAATTTTGGAATATCGATTGTTTTGTATATATTTCTTCTCAACAATTGATAACTCAGGAAAACAAGCTCTCTGAAAGTGAGGACTCAAGGGAGGAGTTCACAATCACCAACTTTAACAAAAAAAAAATTCATCAAAATCTTATATGATCTCAGGATGTTAGACTGAGAGGAGACTTGAGAGACATCTAACTCAACCCATTCATTTAAAAGTGTGAAAGTGTTAGTTGCTCAGTCATGTCTGACTCTTTGTGAGCCCATGGACTGTAGCCTGCCAGGCTCCTCTGTCCATGGAATTTTCCAGGCAAGAATACTGGAGTGGATTGCCATTTCTTTCTCCAGGGGAATCAACCCAGGGCTTGAACCTGGGTCTCCCACATTGCAGGCAGATTCTTTACCATCTGAGCCATCAGGGAAGGCCTACTCATTTAAAACAGAGAAACTGAGACCCAGAATGAGTCTAGTGATAAGAGCTCAAATTTAAGACTTTATATGCTGTCTATTGTGGTTTTTTTTCCTACCAAAATATCTAAGTTGAATTCTTAAGAATTCTAATATAAACTATCCTTAATACCAATGAACACCTGAAATGTACAGTTTAATTGAAACTCCAGAGTCCTCCCTTTATAAAGGCATACATGGAGAAACAAAGTGCAAAGTTATAGCTAGTACAAACACATGCAAAAATATATTTAATTTTCTCAAATTATATTGGTATTGATAACACCAATTGGTACTGATATTTTTGTAATATTTATCAAATATATTGATATCATGCTGATGAAGCTATATCATGGGACACTTCTTCTGGAACAATCTAAGTACAAATGTAGTGATGATTCTGGACTTTTCTCTGCATGGGAATTTCAGTGAGTGCCAGCCTACAGAAACAAACTGTGTCATAGGATCAGACTTCTAAAAAAACAAGTTGCAAGTTGCAGTGGTATGAAGATTAGGAATAGTTTTAGACTGAGCAATGGAGATAGTTAAGTGATGAGGGTTATCGGGTTAAATTGCTGCTTTAAATGTGATTGATTCCAAGGACTAAGCAAGCCCGCAATAATGAGCTTTTGCCTATGGGTAGTGTCTTTAATTCTTGCTTGTTTGTGGGAAGCATTGATACCCTATTCAGTGAATACATTAAATTAGCAATAGCTGAGCAAGTGGACAAAGGAAGTACATATCTAACTAAATATTTTAAATAAGAGTGAAATACATTATTGAAAATATTGACAGCTTATTTAGAAGTCTGTAAGTGATTATAATAAAGCCAGTAATTTTCTATTCAAATTCAGCCTCCTCAAGATAGACATTACTGGTGTTTGGCAATGCTAAAAGGATTTGAAGAAACCCAGAAAGATATTAGATAACCAGAAAACCAGAAAGATATTAGAAAACTAATATCTCTAATAATACTAGCTTCAAATCCTATGGAGATTTGTTCTTAGATGGAGAATGTTTTAAATTAAAAGCATGTTCAGGGCATTTGCCTGGTATTATCAATTAAAAAGGTAAATAAAAGATGTTTATATCATAATTCAATCAAAAAATGTCTCAAGACTGAAACTGCTTCTTTTTTAATGACATAGATAATCCTCAGCGCAGTCTCCATATGTAAGTTTTTTCAATTATAAAAGAAGGATGACAATACTCAAATAGTTTTCTCATGAGAATAATGTATGAGTCCTAGCACAAGTTATGAGTTCACCAGCATAAACTTCAGTCCTTTCTTTTGGATGTTTTAATAAAAGATGCTAAAAACTCAACACAATAATTAGTCAAGATTGTAACCCATTTGCTATCCAGAAAGTGTCAGCCTTGTAAATCACATTCTGTTCAGGGATTTTCTTGGTTTGTTCTTATGTCTACTCTCCTATTCTTTGCTTCTTTTTTAATGTTGTTTTCACCACCTTTTACTAGCATTAATCCAGAGATTTAGCCTGGGTTAATATCTGCTAAAAACAAAGAGGATTAACAGATAAACTGAGCCTTGTCTCATTTGCCCACACATCATTGGCATTTATACTATGATAGTCATGGCAAATATCTTTTGGATATCTCAAGTTTTAAAACACATCAAATATCTCTAATTATTTTTCTTATTACTCTGTTGATAGTATCCATAATAGAGTGTGAATTACAGTTCTTTAATATAAAAGCATTTTCAGTTTCCCTTCTCTGGATTTATTAAGTTATGATTGACAAATAAAAATTGTACATATTTATACAACATGATTTTTAAAAGGTGTGTGAAACGATGATTTAATATACACATACCATTGGAAGGTGATTACCACAATCAAGTTAATTAATACATCCATCACCTCACATAGTTAGCTTTTTTGTTTTTGTGGTATCACACTTACAATCAACTTTCTCAGTGAATTTCAGATATACATACAATATTATCAACTATAATCACCATGTTTTTGTTTAAAACCCTGAAGCTTATTCATCTTGTAACTTAAGGTCTCTGCTTTGTATTTTGTGTACTTCACACAGTCAGCTTTGATTAGAGTGATTGTGTTAAAATTTGGGTTTTGTTAAGTCACCATTTAAAGCATATTTGGTTAACATAGTTGATACGAACAGTAAAGCAGTCAATCTCTGCTAATTCAAGTCCATATAAGTGAAGTGAACTGAAAGTCGCTCAGTCGTGTCCAACTCTTTGCAACCCCATGGACTATACAATCCATGGAATTCTCCAGGCCAGAATACTGGAGTGGGTAGCCTTTCCCTTCTCCAGGGAATCTTCTCAAAAATTACATTCTTGGAAAAGTAGAAGCCACGGACCATTTTCTTGACTCTTTTAAATATTAAGGGAGAAATGAAGACAATCTGAAGTTATCCTTAAAATATTTTTCTTCAAAATCCTCAAAGGGTAGAAATGTGAACCTCACTATAGCCTAGAAATGTGAACATGTTCCTTAACATATTTGGTCTCTATTATCTCAAATACACACTGATACAATTACAGTTCAATAAGTCAAATTTAAGACTGAACATTTTTAAAATTTCTGTACTCATAGCTAAACTCACAGGTCATTGTAAAATTTTCTTTCAAAATTTCTACTATGGACTATTAAAATCTTTTTTAAAGGAAATGCTCCAAGTTAAGAGTTTTTATTAGATATTGTGATTATATATAATCTCTTCATTTAAAAATACTTTTTAAGATTTTGTTCAGTGTTTTTAAAATTACAATTTTATATTTTTAAAGCCAAGCATATCATTCAAGGAAAAGACTAGGTCATAATTTTAGAGAGCTACATTCACTGAAAGTAGTATCTGGAGGCATTACCTTAGAAAAGTCCATAGTACTTTTGGCAATAGGTAGTTTTGACATAGTAGTTTTGACTAGGTCACAGACATAGCATATATATATATATAATACATACATACATATATATATAAAAGATCTGACACTGGATTAATTTAGAAGATTTTTTTAATAAAGAAAAATAAGTCTTTCATTTACAGAATCCCTGTAAGATTGCCAAAACTACTATGGACTTTTCTAGTGTAATGCCTCCAGATACTACTTTCAGTGAGTGTAGCTCTCTAAAATTATATGGTAAAGGAAATAGAAGGATTTTCCTCCAATATGATTTTTAAAGTTCTACAGAAACTTCAGTAGGAGGAGGCAAAGTAAAATGTTTAGCTTTTTTCTCTTTTCTTTTTGCTTTTACTGGGTATTATTTTTCCTAGGCATTCTCTTATCTGTGCTTGGCTAGCATTTCTGAACTTCTTAACTATAAGATCTGAATTTCCAAACTGCTTATTCATTCTCCTGGATGGTTTGTTTTTAGTGTTGGTTTTTTATTTTCACCATGAACCTATTTTACCTGCTCTCAACTGAAAGCGACACATTCTTCTTATCGTTTAATTTTATTTGGGTTCATACCCTTCTCATCCTTCATTTCTTATTCACTAGTGTTCTTGTCACATTTTTGTGTTTCCACTTATCACATATCAGGGTTCACTGTATTCAGAAAATACAAACTCTCAAAAAGTCAGTTGTTTGAAAAGCAGGAGAGAATCATTTTTTCTCTTTTAAAACTCTTGAAAAGACCTATTGAGGCTTGTATTACTCAGAGCCGTTTCAGATCCTTTGAGGACATTGTTTAACCACATCCCAGTTATTGTACTCTTCCCCAAGCAGGAAGCCATACATGAGCCCTCACAGGAGGAGTTGAAATGTTGTTGTAGCAAGATGGGATGATATTCCTCATCATGGCTGGCTTGTCTTGGCAAAGAGTATTTTCTTTATTTTATTTTTGCATTTTTCTTCACTGTCAATATACTGAGTACCAAATGTGGATCTTAGGCTGGAATGTAGTAAGTACATATCATGTTTTTTATTTGGGGTCAGAGCTCTCCCCATCTTTAGAGAAAAAAGAAAGCAGTGTTGTCAAGACAGGACATCCTTTCAACACTGCTATAAAACTGAACATTCATCCATCCATCCATTCCCAGAATGTGTCAGACTCTATTGCAAGCATGGTGATGGAGAGATATTTAATCCATGGCTCTTGTTCCGAAGAATCTTCCCGACAAATTGGAAAGATAGGCATGTGAAAGTACAATGCAAAGTGCCCACAAACGGTGTACCCAAGATGTCATGGGAGTATATTTCCATCCACACACTTTTGTGAAATGCTCCAGAGAGTTCTTAACATATAATTTCATGTAGTAATGGCCTTGTGGTACCTCCAGTTTGAAGAAGATGATTTATGATCTTTTAAATCCTTTATTTCAAAGCTCAGGGCAAGCCAGACAGATGTGAGGGTTTGGGCATTAGGTCTGTGGTGTTGGGTGCTGGGTAGACAGTGGATGTCCTTATTCCCATTTATGCCTGTGGCCATCAGAGTTACCAGCCTATGTTGACCTTGGCTTAACTTCTGGGTCTGTGGCCCTTAGGCAAACCCCGAGTTGGTCAGCCTTGTTTTCAGGGTTTCAGATGATCATGAAGGTGATGATGTGTCACGGCAGAGGCAGTTGTGGTAGATGCCTCTCTTTCTCTATGACCAGGGCCACACCACTCATTTCTCTTGCCATTGTTTAGTTAAGGGGCTCGCCTCCTCTGAGCTTGACACCTCTGTGCTCTTCATACCAACTTGCCCCCAGTGAGAATTTCTTACCAACGGTCTTCTAGGAAGCAGGTTGAGTATTTATAGATGTGAAGACCTGTGGCTTGGACTAAAAGTCTGTGTTTCAGAGAAAAGAAACACCAAAGAAAGACTAAACTTTTCTCTGAGAGGAATTTCTCTGTGACTTTTCAAAAAACAATTAGGTTGGCAGAATCATCATGACTGGCTCCCTCATCTAAGAGGCTGAATTTCATTTAAATACATTCACTTCATTTTGCTGAATGGTAAGAATGATCAAGTTAGATCTCATCTTCACATTGTGTGAAGAACCATTAAGAAAACTCTCCTCCACCCCTCAACCCTGCTTGTCATCTCTCCTCCCTTTTGAAGAAAGTCCAGTGTCCACCAGAGGTTATTGAGGGACAGTGTTGTCAATGAATAGGAACAGTGAAGTTCCAGAGAAAACTGAAGAGAGAAAATAGTTGACCATTTGTTTTGGTTGATAGAAATGTGCTTTGACTCATCTGACTTTATTTCCTCTTGCTCTTGGGGATTAGAAGTCTAGAATGTTTCGGAGAGTCTAGCATCTCACATGCAAACGGAGCTACCTTCACTCTCATCCTTCCATGTCTTCAAACGATAGGCATCCTGAGGTCTAAAGTGATTATCTGGGAGAAAATGAAGGAAATTTTATTGTAAAAGAAGCATTCAAAGTTACACTGGACATGAGTTTTTTCTGGTCCAAGGGTAGCCACTGGTTGTGTAAGTTGCTTTAGTTGTGTCCAACTCTGTGCAACCCCATGGACTGTAGCCCTCCAGTCTCCTCTGTCCATGGGATTCTCCAGGCAGTGGGGTGGGTTGTCCTTGCACTCCTCCAGGGGATCTTCCCTACCCAGGGATCGAACCTGTGTCTTTTATGTCTACCTGCATTGGCAGGTGGGTTCTTTACCATTAGTGTCACCTAGGAAGCCCAGCCTCTGGTTATGAAATCCTTTTATGGAAGGTCTGGCAGGGTTGTGCACTTCAGCAGCTAGAATAGCTGTTATATGTACAGGTCCACATTTATCTACAACAGAAGCCCCCCTTTTTTTTTCTAATTACTACCATCTACCTTTTGAGAAACTCCGTTTCCTATTTAATGGGATTAATCTTACCCCATCTCCATTATCCTAGTAATATATGGAACTGAACCACAAGCCATGGCTGATTGTCAAGTTTTGACCAGTGAAAATGACCCTTTCACGTGCATAGTGTTAATACCTCCTGAACTCTGAACTAATCCCTCTAAGTTCAGAGTAATGCTCCAGACATGGCACAGAAAAGTTCAGCGTGGCTACTGGTACTCCAGATCCTCCTGAAAGGCGAGATGATGGTAGTCTCAGCAAGCATGTGTACCTTCTCCAAGTATTCCTACCACTGTAGTACCAGACATGCTGGCATGCTTATTTATGTCCAGCCAATAGCTGTTGAAACACACACGCATGCACACACACTTATTTTGAAAACAAGTCCCCATTAAATAATAGGGAGCAAGAGAAACTGCCCATAATTTGCAAGACAGCTTCTTTCACAATTAAGTTAGTACCTATAATTCTTATGTAGAGCTATGCTGGTTCTTTTCTTTCATCTCCTTGCTTTTGTTGCCGTTCCCTTAAATACACAGTGACCCCTCCAGAAACTTGAAACTGATGCATCTGAAGGGCACCATTTATCACTTTAGCCAGGGTCCATCCACCACTCCAGTTCCTGAGCAGTAGGGAAGAGGGAGACAGATCAATCCTCAGACGATACCTTTACTCATTCAGTATGAGTCACTGCTGTTAGAAGTTGCAACTCAAAAAATAATGTGTCCTGTGTATCTTCTGCTTCCCCATTTATTTTATCTACTCTTTTCTGTATTATGAGCAAGTAGGCTGATGTTTGTCTCTAATGAGGGCATTTGGCCGCATATGAATGGCCATTCAGTTATCAGATAAAGACAAATCCTGAAGTCCCAGCCTTACCTGTATGACAGCAGAAGGAAATTTCATATTATTTGGTAAACTCCATTTCGTAGAAGACAACTAGACTTGGAATCTTGAGTTCTCTCTTTGGGTTTTCATCTTGCTGATTGCCAGCAGGGGAAAGCTTGGTCAAGAACCTGGACCACATCAATCTCAGTTTCCTGACTCAATGTCAGGAATAATGATGAGAGAATAGTAATAGCTAAAATGTGTTGAGCATCTCCTGCTTATATATTTGAACTTGCTGAAAACTCACTTAATCCTATTAGATAGGTACTCTTAGAATTCCCATTTAATGGATGAGGATATCCATTTATCTCATTTAATGAGGCAGTCATAGTTCAGTTGGTAAATAATCCACCTGAAATGCAGGAGACCCTGGTTTTCAGGGTCTCCTGAAAACCAGGCTACCCACTCCAGTATTCTTGGGCTTCCCTGGTGGCTCAGCTGGTAAAGAATCTGCCTGCAGTGTAGGAGACTTGGGTTCAAACCCTGGGTTAGGAAGATCCCCTGGAGAAGGGAAAGGCTACCCACTCCAGTATTCTGGCCTGGAGAATTCCATGAACCATACAGTCCATCGGGTCTCAGAGAGTCGGACACGACTGAGCAACTTACACTTTCAGAGGCTAGAGTAACTTGCTAAGAATCATACAGGTAAGAGTGTAAGATCCAGGATTTGACTTCTGCATGTCTAGATTGGGAATCAAGGATTTCATCACTGTATTTTGAATGAATAGACATTGTATAGTAAGGCAATACAAGGTATAAAACAAATATCAACTCATGGTATGGATTCTAGTTTGATTGTTAACACTAAGAAAGTGAAGAAGGCAATCTCACCTTCAGGCCACCCTATGTCTTCATTTCCTGGACTAAGGACCTAGGAATTTTCTCCTGTATCAATTTGAAAATTGGAGATGCTTTCAAAGGCAGGTATGGACTCTTGAGAAACTCTCAATTTTCAGTCTGAGCCTTTGTGACCTAGGGGAAATCTGCCTGCCCGACCTTGCTCTTGGTACTTAGTTATCAAATGTTCCCAGGGTCTCTGCCCAGCAGACTTCCAAGGTTCAGCTCCCTCAAAAACGCCCTTTTGGCCCCTTCTCTCTCAGAGTCAAATCTTCTCAGAAACTTGTCTTCTGATTCATTCTCTCTAACTCTGAAGTCTTACCTATTTATTTGCTTGCTGATACCATGTCAAGGCTACATACTTAAGATCCTAAGTTGGGCTAGACTAAACTTGGGCTAACAGGATAATTTGTTAGGTGAATTCTCCCAGGAAACGCAAAAGAGTTTACTAAAGGTCTTTTGGGAAAACTAGTGGAAAGAACACAAGCTGTGGAGGCAGAGTTTGGTTCAGATTCTATTGCTTCCTGGCTCTGTGCCCTGAGACAAATGATTTCATATCACTCTGACTCTCAATTTCCTTATCTCTAAAGTAGGAATGGGGCTTCCTAGGTGGCTCAGTGGTAAAGAATCCGTCTGCAATGCAGGGGATGCAGGTTTGATCCCTGGGTCAGGATGATCCCCTGGAGAAGGAAATGGCAACCCACTCCAGTATTCTTGCCTGGGAAATCTCATGGACAGAAGAGCCAGGCAGGTTACAGTCCATGGGGGTCACAATAGTCAGACACAATTTAGTGACCAAAAAACAACAATGAAATAGGGATGATAACAGCAGCTCAAATATACTGAGTGTTTGTCAGTATTTGTGGGAACTGAGCTATGCATGTAGATCATCTCACATTTTTTATGATAGCATCGTTATACAGTAGGTTTAGTAGCCCAGTATAGGTCAGGCCTGAGCCTTTGAGAGGAGAAACAAATTAGCTACAGTCTGACAGCCAGTAAATGTTGAAGCTGGACTTCAAACCAAGGTCTGGTGGGAGAGCTTATGTTCTTATCTTTCCCTCCCTACTTACTGCCCTCTTCATATTATATGCACTAATAGCATCTTAAAATACTTGTGCAATTTAATGAAATAATGTATATTATGTCTCTAGCATAGAGTCAAGTACATTTTCTTAAGAAATAGCAGACGTCTTTCCTCTGCGCCTTTCCCAGGGGCCCCTTGGTGATGGGAAAATCAGCTTTGGCAGGCAAGACAGGGGAGCTATTTTTGGCTTGGTGAGTGGGGCTGGAGGGGAGGGGAGCCGGGAGATTTCTGCATCTCAAATCAAACCAGGCTGGCAGCTTTCAACTCTTTCTATACATAGGCCTAGCTGGCCAGCCTTGTTGGTTATGTCTTTCTTTAGAATCTTGTGTCCTTTTTTGAACCTTGTAATCTGAGAAAGAGTGAACAACTGGAGGACAAATGAAAAAGATTAATGGATTAAAACATATTTGCAAAAAATTCCTATAGGAATTGGGGCTACTTAGCCTGGAGAAGAGAAGATGGGGGATAGAATTCTTTGACTATGTAAAGGATTATATTATTGATCATGGCAACATGTGTGTATCTCAAGGTGAGAGGTTGGGCCTGATGACAGCCACATCCTTTCAAAATCTAAAATTTCACATCTATGA
This sequence comes from Cervus canadensis, assembly GCF_019320065.1. Lineage (NCBI taxonomy): Eukaryota > Metazoa > Chordata > Mammalia > Artiodactyla > Cervidae > Cervus > Cervus canadensis. Next base: position 41,122,580 of record NC_057399.1, on the reverse strand, counting down.
AAATGAAGAATGGAGCATACCCTAAGGATTTGTGGACAGTGGAAACCTGATAAGAACTTTTTTGTCCTTTGGCTATTTAGGTATGTTACTGGTCTTTCCTTCTTCCAGTGTTTGCATCCTGTCTATTTAAGTGGGAAAGAATCATCTGTATTGTGTGTCCCAAAATACAGCTTTTTGAACCATTCATTGATGTGAAAATAATTCTGTGATTGTTTTCATAATAAGGCATGCTGCTGCGGCTGCTAAGTCGCTTCAGTCGTGTCTGACTCTCTGCAACCCCATAGACGGCAGCCCACCAGGCTTCCCCGTTCCTGGGATTCTCCAGGCAAGAACCCTGGAGTAGGTGGCCATTTCCTTCTCCAATGCATGAAAGTGAAAAGTGAAAGTGAAGTCGCTCAGTCGTGTCCAACTCTTAGCGACCCCATGGACTGCAGCCTACCAGGCTCCTCCACCCATGGGATTTTCCAGGCAAGAGTACTGGAGTGGGGTGCCATTGCCTTCTCCGAATAAGGCATAATTTTCCATTTTTAAAAAAAATATAAGTATATATTTTGTATTCAGTGAATAATGATTGCACACCAAGCCATTTTAGCCATTTATACCTTCGGGTCAAAGAGTTTAAAAATGAAATAAAAATATTCCAAGAGCATTACTTCAGTAAAACTGAAGGGATTAGAAAAATACAGAAAACTTCAGTGACTAAGTGGCAATATGAGGGCAATGGTACCATTCAGAAGAGGAGATGAAGGGAGTTCAGTGGCAGTTAGGAGACTACAACATGGCAATGATGCTTTTTAATGGTTTGTAAGTCATTTAGTCAACAATTACATACCAAGCGATGAGACAGATGCTGGAAGCACAAAGGTTAATAAGACATGGTCCTACTTGACAATAAATTAAGGTAGCACTGTATGCTATAAATCAGATTAATTATATTCTTTGCAGCCAAAGATAGAGAAGCTCTATACAGTCAGCAAAAACAAGACCGGGAGCTGACTGTGGCTCAGATCATGAACTCCTTATTGCCAATTCAGACTTAAATTGAAGAAAGTAGGGAAAACCACTAGATCATTCAGGTACAACCTCAATCAAATCCCTTATGATTAAACAGTGGAAGTGAGAAATAGATTTAAGGGACTAGATCTGATAGACAGAGTGCCTGATGAACTATGGATGGAGGTGTGTGACATTGTACAGGAGACAGGGATCAAGACCATCCCCATGGAAAAGAAATGAAAAAAAGCAAAATGGCTGTCTGAGGAGTCCTTACAAAATAGCTGTGAATAGAAGAGAAGCAAAAAGCAAAGGAGAAAAGGAAACATATTCCCATTTGAATACAGAGTTCCAAAGAATAGCAAGGAGAGATAAGAAAGCCTTCCTCAGGGATCAATGCAAAGAAATAGAGGAAAATAACAGAATCGGAAAGACTAGAGATCTCTTCCAGACAATTAGAGATACCAAGGGAACATTTCATGCAAAGATGGGTTTGATAAAGGACAGAAATGGTATGGACCTAACAGAAGCAGAAGACATTAAGAAGAGTGGCAAGAGTACACAGAACTGTACAAAAAGATCTTCATGACCCAGATAATCATGATGGTGTGATCACTCACCAAGAGCCAGACATCCTGGAATGCGAAGTCAAGTGGGCCTTAGAAAGCATCACTACGAACAAAGCTAGTGGAGGTGATGGAATTCCAGTTCAGCTATTTCAAATCCTAAAAGATGATGCTGTAAAAGTGCTGCACTCAATATGTCAGCAAATTTGGAAAACTCAGCAGTGGCCACAGGACTGGAAAATGTCAGTTTTCATTCCAATCCCAAAGAAAGGCAATCCCAAAGAATGCTCAAACTACCGCACAATTGCACTCATCTCACACGCTAGTAAAGTAATGCTGAAAATTCTCCAAGCCAGGCTTCAGCCATAGGTGAACCGTGAACTTCCAGATGTTCAAGCTGGCTTTAGAAAAGGCAGAGGAACCAGAGATCAAATTGCCAACATCCAAAGGATCATCGAAAAAGCAAGAGTGTTCCAGAAAAATATCTATTTCTGCTTTATTGACTACGCCAAAGCCTTCGACTGTGTGGATCACAATAAACTGTGGAAAATTCTGAAAGAGATGGGAATACCAGACCACCTGACCTGCCTCTTGAGAAACCTGTATGCAGGTCAGGAAGCAACAGTTAGAATTGGACATGAAACAGCAGACTGGTTCCAAATAGGAAAAGGAGTAGGTCAAGGCTGTATATTGTTACCCTGCTTATTTAACTTATATGCAGAGTACATCATGAGAAACGCTGGACTGAAAGAAGCACAAGCTGGAATCAAGATTGCCAGGAGAAATATCAATAACCTCAGATATGCAGATGACACCACCCTTATGGCAGAGAGTGAAGAGGAGTTAAAAAGCCTCTTGATGAAAGTGAAAGAGGAGAGTGAAAAAGTTGGCTTAAAGCTTAACATTCAGAAAACTAAGATCATGGCATCTGGTCCCATCACTTCATGGGAAATAGATGGGGAGACAGTGGAAACAGTGTCAGACTATTTTTTGGGGCTCCAAAATCACAGCAGATGGTGATTGCAGCCATGAAATTAAAAGACGCTTACTCCTTGGAAGGAAAGTTATGACCAAGCCAGACAGCATATTAAAAAGCAGAGACATTACTTTGCCAACAAAGGTCCGTCTGATCAAGGCTATGGTTTTTCCAGTGGTCATGTATGGATGTGAGAGTTGGACTATAAAGAAAGCTGAGCGCCAAAGAATTGATGCTTTTGAACTATGGTGTTGGAGAAGACTCTTGAGAGTCCCTTGGACTGCAAGGAGATCCAACCAGTCCATCTTAAAGGAGATCAGTCCTGGATGTTCATTGGAAGGACTGATGCTGAAGTTGAAACTCAAATACTTTGGCCACCTCCTGTGAAGAGTTGACTCATTGGAAAAGACCCTGATGCTGGGAGGGATTGGGGGCAGGAGGAGAAGGGGATGACAGAGGATGAGATGGCTGAATGGCATTACTGACTTGATGGACATGAGTTTGAGTAAACTCCGGGAGTTGGTGATGGACAGGGAGGCCTGGCATGCTGCAGTTCATGGGGTTGCAAAGAGTCAGACACGACTGAGCAACTGAACTGAACTGGATGCTATAACAGACTAAATTTATATGTATCATTGTTCAAATGCAAAATTATTGCCTGTTGTTATATTGGTTTCTGATAGATGATCCAGGTCAGTAAATGGCTCTTCTCTGTGTCTTCCTTGAAGGACCAAGTCTTTTTCAAACTGACATCTCCACCATCTACTGAAGCCCTGTTTTCTCTGCCATTCAGCTAATAGATGAGGGAAGCGAGAACCTCTATTGGTGTGGGATTCATTTCACTTTAGGGCTTTCCTGGTGGCCCAAATGGTAAAGAATCTGTCAGCAATGCAGGATAGATATCTGGGTTCAATCCTGGGTCAGGAAGATGCCCAAGAGAAGGGAATGGCAACCCACTCCAGTATTCTTGCCTGGGAAATCCAATGGTTAGAGGAGCCTGGTCAACCACAGCTCATGGGGTAGCAAAGAGTCAGTCATGACTGGGCGACTAGCAGCTTCACTTTACTTTGGCTGATGTCTCATTTTGACAATCAGTTACCTGGCCACTGCTAAGTGCAAGTGTGACTGGGAGATGTATTCTAAGCTTGGCCACAAAGAAAAGGAGTTAGAGTTTTGGTGAATAGCTAGTATTCTCACCAACCTAGAGCTAAATGTGTGAAAAGAGTTGTCAGCATTCACATGAGATTTGCTTGTTCTATCATGCCAGTTCCGCACAGACAAAAAACTCCTTGAGTTCAGTGGAGGGACATTATATATATGATTTAACTTCCCAATAGGTTTATGAATGACAGGTTTCTATCCATCACTCTTCCCGTCTCCTTTGTTTTACCCACCTCGCTTGCCTCCCTATGGGTTGGGACTGCTCTGTCCCCTACATATACTCTGGGCTAGGAGGAAGCCTGTTGCCTGTTTTAGTATGGCCTTTGAGGTCAGAATGGCTTTTATATTTTTGAATAGTTGAAAAAAATCCAAAGAAGAATAATATACTGTAACTTTTAAGATAACCTTAAAAAAACCTTAATTTTTAAGATGACCTTAAAAATTACATGAAATTAAATTTAAGCATCCATAAAGTCTCACTGGAACACAGCTGTGCTCCTTTGTTTATATATTGTCTGTGGCTATTTGTGTGTATCACTACAGAGTTAAGTAGTAGTTGGAACCCATCTTTAGTGTCTGGTCAATCACAGAAACAGTTTACAGACCACTAGTCTAGGTCACAATACAACAGAGAGTCTCTTTTGTGAGACAGAGGTATGATAAATAAGCTCTGGGATGCTAGAAACAGTAGTAAAGGGGACAAGACTAGGTAAGTTAATACCAGGCTCTTGACCTCTCATACCAGTAATGAGACAGAAAAGAGAAAGATGATCAAAGTTCAGAGAAGAGACTAATATTATATCCAAGGCCCACTCCTAATAATTCGTTTTTACTTCTTTGGTCCTCTTTGACTTTATATTTGTGTACCTGCTCAATTACCTTAGACTGCTTGGTTTCATCTTTGTATCTTCTCCAATATATATAACAAAGCCTATGCTCAACGTGTCCTCAGAAACTATTGAGTGAATGAATGGAGGGAGTCTGGGCTATTGCTCATTTGCATGGCACTTTTGTGCTAATTGAGAAAAAATGGAATTTGGGCCTACACAGCCCCATGGGCAAATGACTTGGCAAAATGGTAATCTGGATTGCCCCACCTCTTGCCCTCCAGTCTAGCACCTTGTACAGGAAAGTACTTGCACAGAGGGGCACGGTGACCTTGAGTGGAGTAACATGCACCTTTCTGTTGGGCAAGACCTTCCATGCACATACAACTTATCAAGATTCTGACTGACACTCTCCTATACACGTGGCATCTACTCTGCCTGAATGTCTCCAAAGTAGAACAATGCAAGGTCATTGTTAGGCTGCTTGCCTCCAGCCATGCAAGCTGTTGGAGAGAAAGATAACTCCTCAATATCCACATACTGATTAACTTTTCAGCTTAAATGATGACCAAACACCCCTTTAGAGGAAAAGGTTATATGGCATACAAATAGTTCCTGCCAGATACTAGAGTTGTGTAGAAATCAGAGCCTATGTGAATACCTTGGTGCTATTCTATTTGGATGTATGCCACAAAAAATAACCTGAAGTAGTGCTGAAAAAGTATCAATAAATCATCTATTTAGCTTGACACTGCAATGTACCAATTTCTTTCCTTTGTAAGCTTAAGTGCTCTTCAAAGCCAGACAACTTTAAAGCCCTAATTTGAAATGTATCCTCGTTTAGGCCTAAAGGATGACCGAAAACTAGTTCAAAAGAAAGATTAGAGTAAGGGGTTCAATTTCTGATGGACTGAAATAACTGACGTTTCAGTGATCCCAATGCAGTATCCCTGAACCTAGTAGGATTTTGGAAAGACTTACCTGATTTTTTCTAGTATATTATTTCTTCCCACATATGTCCAAACTACTTGTCATTCCACTGACTCCTCTACCCTCCCCCACTTTTCCTTCTTTCTCTCTTCTATTAACTTATGCTTCATTTGTACCCATGTTACTCTAACGAGCTAGTTTTTATACTCCGGGTATGTTATTAAGCCCTCGATAGTGACCCCAGAATGAAGAGCTTGGTGATTAGTTGACTACAGCACTATGTAGGAGAGAAAAAAGGATTCCCTGGGGTGAAAGAAACTTAGAACATATGAGCTTAAACAAAAGACCTTTCATATCCTAATGACCACTCTAAGGTGTGGGAACATATGCAGTGTACAGTGTCAAACAAGCTTCAGAACCTCTTTTGGTGGAAGAACAATGTTCTGGAGACCACACTTCACTGTATGCGGTTGGGTTTGTTTATCCCCTGTTTTTTTCAGAGCCAGGAGAAAGCAACGTGTCAGAGACAAAACTGTGTCAGGAAAAAATTAACAATGGATATTTACTCATAAACTTGCATCAGGGGAATTCATTTGTGGTCGCTTTTGTTTCAGCAGATCTTGTAGAAAGGTGTTAGAAAGAGTGCATTTTATAGGCTCAAAATAAGTACAGTGGTAGTCTTTGGTTGGCAAGAATTCTCCTTGAGTAGGATTTTGTAAGTGGAAAAAGCTTTCTAATTGGGCTTCAGGCCTGTTTGGCCTTTCATGGTTGACTACAAGGGGCAAGTAAGCAGTGGGGGCCATCTTAAGAGAGGAAAAACCAGTGGAGGGACCAGTGGGGTGCTTTGCCATTAAACTTCTATATTATTTATTATGGCAGTCAGCTTCTGAGATGTGACATGGGATCAGATGACTTGATACTGAGTCAAAGTGAAAGAAAACACTTCTATGTGGCAGGCACTGCGCTAATTCCCTAATGTTATCTTTCCCTGTGTCTGGTACTGTATTTAATGACACCAGACTTCAGGGGAAACATTATCTTGTGCATTTACACATGAGATGACATTAAATAGCTGTCTAAGTTTATGACAAGGAGGACTCAGTATTCAATTGCTAGTCCGTCTGGCCTGAAACATCTTCCGAATATGCCAACTTGTTTCTTCTACTGAATCCTGGTGAATTTAGAATCTACAGGATTTGACATTATTATATCTTCCATATGTCACCAAAACAGTGAACTCCAGAGGAAGGCCAAATTTTGGTTATGCTGAAATATTGTTGGTTATGCTGAAATATTGTTGAATCAAGAATTGCTTGTAGCAGATGAGTTCGTAATTTTTTTTTTCTTCTTTTTGCCACACCAGTCTTTTTGGGAAGAGGTTTGTGTGTGTTGTGTTGTTGTGGTGGTGGTGATATTCATTGTGGTAGTATTTGAACTAAATTGTTCCTTAGGCCTTTGAAGTTTCTCACTAAATACTTCATGATGGATTGAGGTAACACTTGAGATAAGGAAAAAGAAGTTGGATTGTTCTTTGCTTGGTTTTGAAGGTTATTAATGACTGAGTTCAACACCACTTTTCCAACCATCCTCTGCATCTTTTCCTTCTTCAGAAAAGGTATCTACCTTTACCTTACAGAAAATTTGTTCTCATTTCTATTTTGTTCCTAGCCCTATCTCTACTTCCTTTTTTTCTTCTTGGCCTTCTCCATCATTCAGACCTCAGCTCAAGCCTTTATGAAGGCACTTTGGAGTAGTGAACTGTGGAATAGAGAAAGTTAGACCTCTTACAGAGAAGCATTTTTTTGATTATGGAAAATTCTATACGTGAAAGTAGAGTGGATTACATACTTGTCCTAAATAATGGTCACTCAACTTTAGTGTTTATAAACATTTTGCATGTCTTGATGAACCTATTTGTTCCTACCACTGTTGTCTCCCTTTCCTGCTAGTACAATGATGAATAGAAGCAGTCAGAGGAGACAGTCTTGGCTGTTTCTTCATCTTGGAGGAGAATTGTTCAATATTTATCATTAGATACATTGGTCATAGGATCTTGCTGATACTATTATATCAAATTGAGAAATATTTCCTCTTCCTAGTTTTGAGAGTTATTAATGTTGCCTGGCATTGAATTTTGGCAAACGCTTTATGTACATCTGTAAAGAGATCATATAGCTTTTTTTGGTTTGTTTTTTAGTCTGTTAAGTGTGTATTTTATTGATAAAGTGCAGACTAATCTCTCATTCTTGGATAAACCCTACATGGGCATCAGGTAATACCCCTTTTGTATGTTGCTGGGTTTGATGTCCTAATATATTACTAAGGATTTTTGTATGAATTAAATTCCATTAGGTGTTTTTCTGTGTTATAATTTTTAAATCAGCTTTTGGTATCATGATAATAATATGGATACTACAGTAAGTTAGAGAGTATTCCCCAAAACTATTTTCTGAAATTTTTTATAAGATTGGTATTATTTCTTCCTCAAATCTTTGAAATAATTCACTGGCAAAACGATCCTGACTCAAAATTTTCCTTGAGAAGTTTAGGAAAAAATATAAATTCAATTTCCTTGCCAGATATAAGTGCATTCATTCATACAAGGCAATTAATATGCCCATATTTTTCCTGTTTCTTAATTGTCAGTTTTAGAATGTTGTGATTTTAAGGAAAATTTTCTGTTTAAGTCATCAAGTCTTGGCATGAAGTCATTTTCTTGTGCTCACAAAATTAGTAAGTTGTAGATGAGCAAAGTAACTCAAATCTTTGGATCTCAAATCATTTCCAATGTTTTATCTACTATTCTACTGTATGACACAAATGATTGCTTACTTAACTTGGTTAATATTTGTTGATCTCCTACCATGTACCCAAATTTTGCTATGCTATGGAATTGCTATTGATAACATCTTCTGGCTTCAGAAATCCCATAATCTGATATAAGAGAGAAGAACTTTTTAAATAAAATATGGTTTTTCTGATACAAAGTGAAAGGGCTGCCATAAATTGCCCAGAACAGAAAGTGATTAACTAACTGCGGAAATAGAAGGATAAGGAAAGGGTTTATAGAGAGGGCAATATTTATACTAGGCCTTAAAGGAATTGCAGGAATATCTCAGGCAGAGGAAGTGAACATATAAAGGAACAATATATGAAAGGAAAGATGGTGGTGGAAAGTGAACATATAAAGGAATGAAAGTATGAAAGAGCAAGCTGTGCTCAAGGGAGAATTGACAAATCTGGGCCAGTGGAGCGGTACTCAAGAGTTTAAGAGGCAGATGGAGGTCAGATTTTGAAGGGTCTAGTCTCATAGGTTGCCAACATTAATACTTGGGAAGCTGGTGGGATTCTTTAAGTAGAGAAGTAACACAATCAAGATAAGAAGATGGATAAAACTGGCAGTCCCTCTCAAAAATGAACATGGAACCAGGGATGTTTGTTAAAATGAAGACTCCTGAGTCCAATCCCAGACTTACTGAAGAGACTCACTGGGAGCAGGCCGGGAAATATGTAGGCTGTGCCTCTCAGACGAGTCTTGGAAGACACTAAGATTAGAAAATGAATTGGACTAGAGCATTGGCTTTCAAACCATCCTATGGGACAGGTTCTACTGAACTTTCTTCTTCAAACAAAGCATCTCCTTTTTGATTTCTCTATTGAACATTCACATAACATTTTAGGTTGACCAAAAATTTCCACAGTTAAAAACACGTGACAAACCATGGGACCAAAGGTTGGTGAAACTAGTGTTTGGTAAGTCATTTGGAAGGAATGGCAGTGCTTTCTGAGTGGCTGTGAAGAGTGCTGGGGGGAATGGTGAAAACAGGGATGGATTCAGACATCATTCTAAGGCAAAATCAACAAAACTTGGAGAAGGCCTGCAGAGAGTTGAAGAGGCAGAGGGACTCTAGAATTACTCCCAGTAACATTACTGGGTTTAAGTCTCTAGAGCTAATATTTGTGTTTATTTTTCACTTTTTGATTTCTACCAACTCAACAATGATGGCAAAAAAGCACTATGTGTAAATTATAAGATCCTTATATATTTCCAAGTTGCCAGTTTATTCACCTTAAGCCCCTTGCTTAGTGGGTTAATCCTCAAACCGATTGTTTATCAGGCAGTATTACCACTTTTCATTTTAAGGATCCTAGTTTTGCTTTAAAAATAAATGTCTCTTTAAGCTAGAGAATGGGTAGGCCTGAACTAGAAAACTATGTTGTTATAATGACTCAGTGCCAAAAATTCTACTCTTTTCTGGGACGGGGAGCCAAATATACAGCTCTGTACTTGAGCAGGAAGAATTCATAATCAAAATTAAAATAATAAAAAACCTTAGAGTTCAAAGTAAATAATTTTAAAAGTTTGGAAAGGAGACTGTTTTCATGATCTTCAAGCCTTCTCATTTTGTTTTGTTTGTTTACTTGTTATTTTTAAAGCAAGTGAACAGCTGGCTTAAGTTTGGCCCGCTGACCAGAATAGAGCAAGTTGGACCCTTATCATTTTGGCTCACTTACGGCTCAGAGGTTCGTAACAGCACCAACTGGATAAAAGAGGATCACAGGGACTTGCAATATTGGATTTTGACAAAGAAGTGATCCCTTGAGAAAATAGATAAAATATCTATCTGCTAACTTATATGACCAGGAGGAGCCATGCAAAACACACTGAGCTTTACTAATGCAAAATTAAGTAGATGGACTGATTTCTTTGGCATTAGTGAAATCGGCTCCTGTGGCCAAACATCCCATATCACTAAAACCTTCATGACAGATAAGAAGAAATAAAAATCTCATCTGACAAATAAGAAGAAAAAAATAAAAAATGTATCTATCAATTACCCTAAACAACACTGTTGATTAAATTTCTTATCAAAATATAACCTTAGTGCAAATGCCTAGAAGGTAGTAATGGGATCACCTCAACTTGATTCTTTCAGATGAATTTAAATGTACCAATACTTTTGGTCTCTGAATAAAAGAGCAATCAAGAAATCAGATGTTACCACATCACAGAGACAAAGTTTAATCAGATAAGCTCCCTCCACATATGCCCTATGAAGGGAATCAGGGTACAACTCTGCTTCTTAGAGATGTGATCTTGGCAAAATTTCTGAATTTAACCTTAGTTTCCTAATCCGTAAAACAGAATTAAAGCACTCTCTAAAGAATAAAGATGTTATAAATTATAAAAGACGAAATATATGGCCTCTTTAACATGCAACTAATTTGTTTCTTGTTAGTTTCTGATTGCCAAGATGGGTGACCTAGAAGCTGAACATGGAAATGTTTTCCCTTGTTCTAGGATGAAGACTGATTCAGCTATTCTTCTGAAATCATATTTCCCCAGGTCTACAGGTTTTGTGGTTTCTTGGTTCTTTCTTCTAAATAATTTATGGAAAATTAAATTAGAACAATAACGATTGCCAAGAATTGTGAGAGCTTTACAATCTATAAAGCACTTTCATAGACCTTGTCTTTTTGGATCTTCACACAGTATTTTAAGGTGATGCTTTTATCTCCCAGTTTATAACACTGACACCAAGGCTCACAGTGGTAATAACTTACATAAGATCATATAACAGATACTGAATCCAAGGCACTCGATGTGTTTCTCCTATGCATCTGTTCAGATTTAAGTTTTAGGTAGCCATGAAACTCGTCATCCAAACTGGGGCTTGTTTGGGAGAGAAAGGAGGAGCTATTAAAAATTAGAAGGACCACAGAGATAAACTGGGACTGTTAAGCAAACAGGAATGTGGGTCCTCCTTGATGAAGTTCAAATTTCATGAGACTGGATGGCCTCTCAATCAGTTTTATTTTTAGACTACCATCAGCAGATTAAAAGTAGCATTTTTAAACTTAAACCTAGAGAAAAGGGTTCTAGGAAAGGAAAGTAAATAGAAAAATATTTACTTTTTTGGTCATAGGACAAGAGAACACAAAATAATTGTCGAATTTCAAATTGCATTTCATCCCCTTGTGGAAGAGATGTATTTTGTCATTTACCCTTCCTTAGTCAGATTCCCTGGGATATAATTTGGGTCAGTGGTGAAAATGTCCACAGAAGGAAAGTGTCACACTCTATGTTAAGGAGATCACCGAAGACACATTGAAAGACTTTGTAAAACCGTAATAAGCAGGGTTTCAAAGCAGCCTGTGTTTGTTTAGCCAGTATATAAGGATCCAGATCTGGTGGCATCACCTACTCAATGGACGTGAGTTTGAGCAAGCTTCGGGAGTTGTGTTGGACAGGGAAGCCTGGCGTGCTGCCGTCCATGGGTTCACAGAGTCGGACACAGCTGAGCGAGTGAACTGAACTGAAGGGTCCAGAGAACCTACCTACAGGGATCTTTAAAGATTAAAGATTAACTGTATCTGTTCCCTACTTTTCTTCATTAGTAATGAGCCAAAGAAATATGGAGAATCTATAATATCACAACAGAACACCTAAGGATAATGAAGGATTTCTTAAGAATCCTTCTCAATGAAAGAGTCATGAGCTGAGAGTGATGTCAGTTACCTATGAACGCTGCTGGGGGCCTCTTCTCTCTTTTCCTCCCTTTTTCTTCCATTCCTTGCTTCCTTGTTTCCTTCCCCTCTTTTCTTCTTCCTTCCTTGGTGTTTTTCCTTCTTTTCTCCTAGAGCCTAGAACTGTATGTACTTGGTACTTACTAGGAGTCTGATGATATATACTAATTGATCTATTCCTGAGTTTTTGTTTTTTTTTTCAAAGCAGCTGACCAGTTCAATAGTCTTTCAAAAATTATCCCTAGGGCCCTCAAATTTAGATCATCCTTCCCAGCAGGATGGGTAGCACAGTATAGGTCATGAAGTCATATCTTACTGAGGTCATGAAGAGCCACTGAGTGTTGTCTGACAATCACCAAGCACCTCATCAAGGGAGAGCCAAGGCACAGATGACCTGTTATTTCTTGGCTATTGGGAAATTTCTAGTCTTCATAAAAACAGAATGTACTGGTTGATCACAAAAGTTTGTTCTGCTTTTTCTGTAATATTTTATGGAAAAATCCAAATGAATTTTTTGGCCAACCCAATACATCTCTTCAATAAAAGAATTCTAGGCCATGGGGGGTGGAGAGAAGGGTGGAGAGTGTTTCTAAACTTAAAAAAGAAAGAAGGAAAAATCAGAAATAAGTACCTGAGAAAGCTGCATATTCCACTTTATCTGTCTCTTTCCCCCTTCAGTGACCTGACCAAACAGTGAATGCAAGGGATCAGACAGGTAATACACCTAATGAGCATCAACTTTCCTTGAGTTTTTGAATTCTCATTCCATATTTCCTCCTTGTATAACCTTGGCAGATGACTTAAACCATCTGTGAAATGAGCATAATAAGTCTTCCTCCTCTTCTGGGGATTAAATGAGGGGACACAGGACCCCAGAATAGAGATTTGCACATAGTAAAAATTTTTAAAAATATGACATCATTCATTTTATAAGATCAGTTTTCCTTTGGTGTTCATGAAGTTCCTGAGTCATACCTCATATCTAGGCAAGCCGTGTTGCTCCTTGGTGTAATATTCTAGTAGACACGGTCCCAAAGAAGCCCAAACCCCAAATGCTTACCCCATGTACTCACCAGAGCCCAAAAAGTCTTCAATAGGGAACAAAATCTCTCACTCCTCAAATGCCTGAAAAGGGAAGTATTCAGACTCTGGTCTGAGTCCAGAAAGGACTTAAGGAAATGAACAATTGTGATTCCAAAAGTCAGAGGGTCTAGGTGTTTCCTGGGAGTGAGAACAAAAGTCAGAAGGCAAGAGCGAGATTGCAAAAAGGATCACATCCCATGGTACTGAGACAAAGCTGAACCTCCTTAAAATTTCACTTACATCCCCCTACCTCAGGTATTTCATTCACTAAAAGCACAGGAAAGTGTGAGAAGGAAAAACTAATGGCAGCTCACAGGGTATTTTCAGGACAAAGAAGATTCCCAGGGCTGCAAATTTCCCAAGTGACACCTGGGGATAAGCTGGTGTAGGTGAATGAATATTCCATTGTTATTTTGAGGATTTCTTTGTAAGTAGCTTGCTTCAGGTATGAAGGTGATGTCAGTCAGGAAAAAACCCAAGTGAATCCTAGGACTTACTGCTCCAATTAAGCAGGAAGACACGTTAGAGCATGAAAGATTGGGTAATAATTCATACCTGTTGTGCTTCAATAGTAACTCGGAGCCTAAATGCAGCTCACCCTCACTTAAGCATGAATTCTTTTTACACAATAGCTTAAGGCCTTGAATATTTAATTGCATTTTTTTTTTTCTTCAACAAGATGACTTACAAGGAAATGGTGAAAAATAATCTCCCTGGAAGAAAAAGTTCATACATCATGAAAAATAAATCTGGGTAAATTGAGTTATGAAAGATCTATTCCAGTTTGAACCAAAGCTTTGAAGTCCTTTTCCTGTTCAAAAACAAAAACTCAACTTCCCAGATGATAAATTTACAGCACAATAGGCTTTTGGGTATCACAGGAGTCTGCAGTCAATCTGGGCTTCCAGGTCATCCTGGGTTTAAACCTCACTTACTGTCACTCTCCCTTCAAAGTTCCTGGCACTTCTGTGCAGAGGAGGAGCTTTCAGAGGCTTTAAAAAATGTGTTGCTTTTGGGGAGGAAGTTCCTTGCTTTTTTAGTTCACAGCAGCTGGCTAGTTTGTATGTAAGCTATGCCCAGGTTCTTTCTAAGAAAGGATTCTTGGAATAAGGGCCTGGAAGGCCACGGTCTACTGACCAGGAGGTAGGATTCTGTAAGGACTGTGAGTGTGGAGTTTGGAATCTGATGGTCTGGGTTCAAACCCAGTTCTGCTAATTCCCTAGCAGGATGAACTTATTCTTTGAGACTGAACTTCCTCAACTGTAAAGAAAAGAACGTTATCTGGTAGGGTTCCAGTGGAAAGTAGAGTGGGGAAATGCAAATAAATTGCTCAGTATGTTGTGGAGCGTAAAATAAAGTATCAAGGAGAGGTAACTAGTAGGGTTTATTCTAGTGCATCTTGAACTGTAAAATATTTGAAGTTCTTTTGCCCAACAGTTGAACTGAACTACAATTAGAAGAGATTTCTTCATTTGTGTGAAAACGAAAAAATGTGAAGGCCTTCTAATGGCAAGGGAACAAGCTATCAAGGCACTAAGAGGAAACTGTGGTCAAGTGTCCTCAAATAACTTGACTCTAGTGGAGGAGATGTGACTTGCACCTGGATAACAATAATACCAAGTAGACAGTGGTAAGGATATCAGAAAATGTGGGTAAAGGACTACTAGAATTCAAAGGAGGGGGAGATTATAATACAGTAAGTTCCCTACATACGAACCTTCACACCGTGAACTTTTGAAGATGGGAACATGTGTTCCATCATCGTCAGGTATGACTGAAATTGCAGCTGGCTCTCTGTCTTCTATTGCTAACTATCCCTCACCTCTATCCTACCGCCTCTCCCTCCTCCAGCCAGCAACTCTTGTTACCTGTTCATTCAGTGCCAGCCACTGTATGCCAGCTATTGTACTCTACTACTGCACTTTTCAGGGTACTGTACCAAAAGATTGAAAATGTGTTCTTTGTTTTTTGTGTTTTTTTTTTTAAATGTATTATTTATGTGAAAAGTATTATAAGTCTATTATAGTACAGTACTCTGTAGCCAATTGTGTTAGTTGCATTAACCTGGGCTAACTTTGTTGGACTTATGAACAAATTGGACTACAAATGTGCTCAAAGCAGAACTCGTTCATAGGTAGGGGACTTACTGAAGGAAGTCAGAGAAGATTTTGCAGATACAGACCCTGTGGTATGTGTCTCTGTGACCTTAATATTTTTACATTAGGGCTCATATAATTCTATTGACTTGAAAATTTCAGGTGGAAAGGATCCACATTATACAGCACAAAAATTCTGGACATATCCTGAGAGTGTTCAAGTTCAACATGTATTCTCTGATTACAGTAACCTAGGGCCATAAAATCAGCATCCATTTAATATGAGAATCAAGTTGGCTTTCCCCAGAGGACAGTTGGCTATCTGCCCAGTGGTCTGTGCAGTCACATACTTTGACAAACTTTCCTAGTTAGGAAGGAAGGGAAGGGAAGCAGGAGAAGAAGCAAGAGGGGAAGCAGTCCTGATCTTTTGCTTGTAGAAATTCTGCATTCTGGCAAGAAAATCTTCTCATGTTCTTAGGGAATATGGTCCTGGGTCCTGTTCTTGGTGGGAACAGTGAGAACCAGTGTCTTATTCTTTCTCCTCTTTTTCTACTTCTCTTTTCATCCTTCCTCTCATTATTTGCCATGCTACTCATTCTTTTGTTCATTCATACATCAAGTTTCTCGTCTTAGAACTAAGGTGTAACCAGAGGTAAGATGAATAAAGCAAGATTCTTTGTTCTAATCCTAGGGAAGAAGGCCAGGAACTGCTTTCTCACAGAATCTAGGAATTGGAGTTCCTATATGAAATGCCTTGAAAAGCTGACTTTTCCTCTCTTCTATTTCTACACACCCACACCTATAATTTTCTGTGGGGCTTCTTCATACTCCTAGCTCTTCATGCTAAGTAAGCAGCTTTGCTTATATCTAAAAGTATTTTAAAATTTCAGCATCAAAAGTGATTCTTTCTGATGGTGTTGGGCAGAAGAGGGAAATGAGGGCTGAGTTGGGAAAAACTGGTTATAAACACATTCTGAAACAATAACACAGAAGTAAAATTTGGTCCTGTTGTAGAAGGGAAGAATAAATGCAGTTTTCCATCTGTTCTCTACTCGTAGAGGCTTCTAATCATAGCCGGTTTTTTTATCTAGGGGGACCACTATTGATATGGTATATTGTGAGAGAATTTGAAGAGTATGAAAAAGGCTCCAGTCCAAAATAATTTCTGCCTTTTACCTCTGAAATCTCAAAAAATAAATAATTCTTTGTCTTAATTACTGCCCCCTCTTTGGTCTTTATTCTTTCTTTGAAAATGATACTCCTCTGGCAGGATGAGAAATCAATCCCAAAATCTCGAGAAAACTCTTCCTCCAGAGTTGAGAAAGATGCCCAAACTTTGAATGTAACAAATTGGAGTTTTGCTGTTTGTACATATGAGCTAATCCCATCCATGTGACTATGTGTAACTAGGAGAGTACAGACTATTGGATTAAATTGCACAGATATGATGCTGGGTCATGTCCTCGATGAAAAGTAAAAAGGAAAAGGAATACTTAACTGAAGAACAGTAGAACCTAAACATGTTCACGTAAAATGTATAGACAATTGTACCAGTTCATGTTTTGGCCTTGATCATCAGGATAACTGCCTCATTTGTCTCTTTCACTTTACATGTGGGGAGATGGTGTTGGATTATAACGAGGATTGTTATGGTCTTTAAACCACTAATACAAAGCTTGTCCAGTTTTGCAAGTTAGATTAGTTGACAAGAGGCAGAAAGTTAGAATATATTTGCATTCATTGGTTCAGTGGAGTTTCTTGCTGAAGTATGTTGTACCATATTATCTTGTCACTATTTTGTAACTGACATATGCCCAATTGCCTTATATACTTGAGAAGCAACTGTCATTTTATCTTGAAGAACAATTAAGTCCTCTGAAGGCTAAATGTTTCCAAGGAAGAAAAAAAAAAAAAATCCAGACTACAGTTTAATTTATTGAAAGTTATTTATAATTTAGTACTTACTGTCCTGAAAATGCCTGTCCCCTTGGAAATATGATTCAGATGCCCTGAACTAAGGAAACATTTTCCTTTTTCCTGTGTAAAATATGAAACAAAAGACAACTGAAAAACACTTCATTAAAACAGTTCCTTTGTCCTTTTGACAATGAAAATTGAAGAGAGACATGCCAGTTTGGCTATGTGGGTGGTCCTCTTTCTATGCTAACCTTAACATGACCTCACAAAAATCACTGAAAGTTATTTGATGGTTCTAAAGATTTAAAAAATATGTGTTGAAAGGCAATAGTAACATGTGCTGAGGGATTTCAAAATGCTATCTATTAAAAACGAGGTTCCCAGAGCAAAAAGATTTGCCCAAGAACCTCTGCTCTGCCCAGATCTTGTGTTCTTGTGTTTTCCCACGTGGGCAAACCTTTCTGTGGTCAGGTCATAGCCCTGATCACGTGGTCCTGCCTTTTAAGGTCCCCACGGGCCAGTTTTGCCACCAGTTGCATGTAATTGGTCTAAGTTGATGTATGTATGATACATATCAGATGAACTTAAACTATGCTGTCTATGGGAGGGGGGTTTGGGGGGGTTCAGTAATTCTAGAACATTCCTCATCTCAGAACATCCTGAACTTCAGAGCACAGCACAAGGAGGGGTTTGATTTCTGATGAAAATTAAAAATCAGATACTGAGCTTGGTTTCTTTTCTTTTTCTTCTGTTTTTAATGTCTTCTATTCCTTCTAGTTTTTAATTTCCTAGGATTGCCTGAGGAAGGTCAGACTAGTTACCAGGAAAACTGCTTTCCAATTAATTTCTTTTGCCAGTCAATTTACTGTAACAGTTTTGAAAAATGAAAGCATGAACCACGTATATTGCCTTTGGTTAATATTTTCTGTTAAATGAAATCTGACATTTTACCTCTAACTCTATTTAAAATGATGCCATCCAAAAATATCATGTGTCCCAAACAATCAAAAAAGTCATTCTCTTTTTGTGCTATTATAAAGTAGTTTGGTTGTAGAAGAACCAAAAAATAATAAGCCAAAGCATTCTTGTTTCAGGTGATACATTCCTACTAAGTAGCATTTAGGGAACTTACCAGGATGTGCTTGTGAAGTCTTAAGAAATGTATCCTTACTGAAATGTCACCAGATTTAAAAATAAGAAAACTATTCCATAACCTTCCTGTGAAATGGAGTTAGTGTAATATGTACTTTTTAGCACATTGCACACCTTTTGTTATCCAACTTGACGTGAATCATGCTTACAGAATGTTTGGCAGTACTTTGAATTTAAGTTCCCAAATGAGTATTCAACTTAGATTAATTAAGACTGTTATTTCATGGAGTATAAATACAACTGCTTATTAAAACATATTTATTGAGGGCAAACAATTATGTAATAGAAACCAGCTACAGAATATAATAATATGACTGATGAAAAAGGCAATTGATTACAAACGACATAATTACTGAGTTAAAAGCGATGCAATTGATATGACTTGTTATTTCTCAAGTAGGCTTTAATAAGCATTTTGATAATTATTTAATGTGCAATAATTCACTTATTACATCCAAACAAAGAGTTACTTTCCAACTTGGTACACGTGGCATTAACAGGGCTTAAGGGAGTTGAGAAACTTATAACGTTACCCTTAGGATTGAGGAAGAACATTGACAAAGAATGTTAATTAAGTGTTACTGATTACATTTTATTTTAGGAAATGGAAAGAAAAAAACCAAGGTCTTTGATTGGAACCTTTTGCCAACACTCTGACAAATGAGGAGTCCCACATATGACAGGGGCCCCTAGGTTTGCATGGGGAGGATCTCAGACTGCCATCTGATTTTTTTGTGACTCGCTCTTTCCTAAGGAATTCCCTAAGAAATTATTTCATTACCATTGTCACTCCTGAGGGGGTTTACCAGAGATTAGTAGCTTTGTTTTAACTCTGGCATAAAATGAATATTTTCCCCCAACTTCTCCCCAGTTCCTTAGTTTCCACAGTAATATGATATGCACAGTGGTCCTGAAAAGGGGGAGAGCCTCAAAGAGGCACAATCAGTAATTTATGACCCCAGTTTTAGGCTATGGAAATAAGAAATATGTTATAAAGTTAAAACAGTGTGTATGGAATTAAGCCTTTCCCAAGGGTTTGCCGGCCCAGGGATAGGAGTTGGAGTGAGAAAGGGCAAAACATGATGAAGAAAATTTTCTTTTCTATTTGGTGCATCAGAATCCATCATCAATAAATATTTTTCAAGACATACAGCAATTTGCTTTCCTTAAGCAAAATATTTCCTTTTTCTCAAACCTAGTTGTGAACACTATTCTCCAACATTCCAGGGTTTCTGGAACATTTCTTGGCAGACGACTCTTACCCGTTCTAAATATTACTTACTGCTCTTTTCCTAAAGAGTATGCGGGAAAGATTGGCTTTTATCCAATGGTGAGGGGAAATTGTACATATGATTGTGTGTGTGTTTGTGTTCCTAGATGATATTTGTAAAATGCTTTCATCTAGGACTTTTTCTTTAAGGTCTAGTCACGCTATCTCTGCTCTAGTTTGACAATATGGATGGAGGGTCCTGAATCTTAGAGTTGACCAAATAATTCAGAGACATCTCAAAATGGCCCTTTCATGGATATTAGGATGCCCTTCCAGATGTTCACTGGATTTAGAAAAGGCAGAGGAACCAGAAAACCAAATTGCCAGCAGCCGATGGATCATAGAAAAAGCAAGAGAATTCCAGGAAAATATCTGCTTCAGCTTCATTGACTATGCTAAAGCCTTTGACTGTGTGGGTCACAAAAAACTGTGGATAATTCTTCAAGAGATGGGAATACCAGACCACCTTACCTGCCTCCTGAGAAACCAATATGCAAGTCAAGAAGCAACAGTTAGAACCTGACATAGAACAACAGACTGGTTCCAAATTGGGAAAGGAGTATGTCAAGGCTGTATATTGTCACCTGCTTATTTGACTTATATGCAGGGTACATCATGAGAAACTCTGAGCTGGAAGAAGCACAAGCTAGAATCAAGATGCCTGGGAGACATATCAATAATCTCAGATATACAGATGACACCACCCATTTGGCAGAAAGTGAAGAGAAGCTAAAGAGCCTCTAGTTGAAGATGAAAGAGGAGAGTGAAAAAGCTGGCTTAAAACTCAACATTCAAAAAACTAAGATCATGGTATCTGGTCCCATTATTTCATGGAAAATAGATGGGGAAACAATGGAAACAGTGGCAGACTTTATTTTGGGGGGCTCTAAAATCTCTGCAGATGGTGGCTGCAGCCATGAAATTGAAAGACTCTTGCTCCTTGGAAGAAAAGCTATGACCAACCTAGACAGCATATTAAAAAGCAAAGACATTACTTTGCTGTAAAAGATCTGTCTAGTCAAAGCTATGGTTTTTCTAGTAGTCATATACGGATGTGAGAGTTGGACCAGATAGAAGGCTGAGCATCAAAGAATTGACACTTTTGAACTTCAGTGTTGGAGAAGACTCTTGAAAATCCCTTGGACTGGAAAGAGATCAAACCAGTCAATCCTAAAGAGAATCATTGAATAGTCATTGGAAGGACTGATGCTGCAGCTGAAGCTGCAATACTTTGGCCACCTGATGCAAAGAACTAATTCATTGGGTAAGACTCTGATGCTGGGAAAGATTGAAGGCAGGAGGAGTATGGGATGACAGAGGATGAGATTGTTGGATGGCATCACCGACTCAATGGACATGAGTTTGATCAAGCTCTGGGAGATGGTGAAGGACAGGAAAGCCTGGCGTGCTGCATTCCATGGGGTCACAAAGAGTTGGATAAGACTGAGCAACTGAACAGCAACAAGGATGACCACAGCTTTTATCCTTTGAGGGGTGTTATTCAGCACAAATGTGAGCTTGATAAAGTAGGGTGTGTGTGTGTAGCAATCCTGGGCTCCTTTGTGTCGCTTCTCTGTGGCTCTCCTCACCTACGGGTGTTAACAGCTTTAGAGGTATTGGATTCAGATCACCAAAATCACTGCCTTACTCCCTCTTGTTTACACATATACATGTGTGCCCATGTGGATTCATTCACTTAAGAGGTAACTGTTCACTGTGTCTAGATACACTTCTTCCGTACTCGATTCATAATTTTAAAAAGTATCTGTTTGGTGCTGTATTCCACCTGGGCTCTAAGGACAGAAACACACTGCAGGGGTTGTGAGCATTGACTTTGGGTCCAACAGCACTGGGTTGGGGTCTCTCTTTTAAATCTTGTGGTTTTACTATCTTGGCAAACCTGTTTAAATGCTTTAAGACACAGAGGCCAGAATACTGGAGTGGGTAACCATTCCCTTCTCCAGGGGATCTTTCCAACCCGGGGGTTGAACCCAGGTCTTCCACATTGCAGGTGGATTCTATAGCAGCTGAGTCACTAAGGGAGCCCAAGATTACTGGAGTGGGTAGCCTATACCTTCTCCAGAAGATCTTCCTGAGAGTATCCTTGTCTATAACTCATGGTTGTTATAGACAATAAATTAGGTGATTTATGTAAAGCACTTACTAGCACAGTGCCATCCATAGAGTAAGTGTCCCATAAATTGTAGAACAGTTGTTGCTGTTATTGAAGAAAAAGCCACTTCATATAATCACTGACTATCATCAGATCTATATCTAGGTGTGATAAGCTAGGTCAGCTTCCTCTTTCTCATCAGGGTCAAGGTTTTTAAGAGCTATTTTCCTCCTTGATATGCATACCCACTTTTGACTTCACAGGTTCAACTCAATTTTGTTAGCTCTCTCCATGGCACCTTGCTAGTGCAATGGGCTGTAGAGTGAGGAATAACCTACTCCACATTTTTTTTTTTTTAACTTTATCCACATGTGAAAAATCTTCACTCTTCAAGACTGTCCTTGTTCATATGACAAATAGCTTGCTCTGAAAGTTGTAGGAGGGAAAAGTAAGGCTGGGCAAAAAGTGGAGAGGGAGAGGGGCTGACCACAGAATTTATCAGGGGCTGTCTTACTCATCTTTTAATCCTCACTGTATTGCCTTTGCCTGGGGCATGGGCACTTAATTAGCTATAGCTGATTTGTGAAACAAATCATGAATGAACACTTCTCAAAATGTGCCAGACCATTGCCCTCTGAGTTGGTTTGTAAGACTTCCGGCATAGAAGGATACATACCTAGGTCTTCAGTGTGACTGCAGGAGTAGCTGAAAGCAGGGCCATTCTCATTTCTCTCTGCTCTATAGCATCACATCATATAAACTGTGCATTTACAGGTAACATTAAAAAATTGTAACTCATTGGTTTCACATCAACATAAGGATAATGGAAGTTGTTTTGTCTTCTATTCCCTTTAAAAGCAAGTTAGGTACTTATACATAGTATCAATTTATATATGTATCAAACCCAATCTGCCAGTTCCTCCCATCCTGCTTTCCCTCTTGGGATCCACATTATTTGTTCTGTATCTCTGTCTCTCTCTTTCTGCTTTGCAAATAAGATCATCTATACCACTTTTCTAGATTCCACATATATGGTTAATATATGCTATCTATTTTTCTCTTTCTGACTTCACTCTGTGTGACACTCTCTAGGTCTATCCACATCTTTACAAATGACCCAATTTCTTTATATATAAAACAGATAACTAATGAAAACATACTGTATAGCACAGGGAACTCTACTTAAGGCACTGCAGTGACGTGAATGGGCAGGAAGTCCAAAAGAGAGGGAATATATGTACATGTACGGCTGATTCATTTTGCTGTACGGTAGAAACTGCAACATTGTAAAGCAACCATACTCCAATAAAAATTAATTTTATAAAACAAGCGATCTTAACTTTGGATTATATACTTCGGGAGTTCTGTGAGTCCCATGAAAGTATTGCCAAAAATTTGGGGTGTGTGTGCATTTTGGGGAAAGGAGTTTTTAATCAGATTTTCAGGGGGGTTATCTACCTTTAAATTGCCACTGAAATTTACAAACTATTCATTGAAGGCAGGTACAAAGAGAAGTGCTCAATTCCAGTGAAAGAATCCCATCCACGAGAGTTTATCTCAACTGCTCATGCTTAAATTCCAGGTGTGGGAAGCTACTGAATTTTTCTGTCAATATATATAATTTTTGCAATATGGCCTATGGGCGAATATTAAATACTTGAACCAACTGGAAGGATTTGGTATGAATTAGAAATAAGAGTGGGGCTATGATGAAGGTCTCTAGAATGAAATCAAATTTTGGTGGTAAGGAACATCTGAAACCAGAACAAATGTGTCATAGATTGATGAGGCAAAGAGCTGGCCTCAACTTAAGAAGGATGTTTGTGGGTTATTCACCTGGTGCTGTCTCTCCTGGAGGCATAGTTAAGAACTCTGTGCTCTTTAAAAATGTGATTCACTCTTAAGAAACTTCAGGATATTAAAAACTACTAGAGGCAGAGTGGGAGGACTTACAGAAAGAGCATACCAGCAAATGATGTTCGGAACAACATTTTTATTTCTCAGCATTCACACTGGTCATCACTCTGATATTGACAGATGGGAGACCCTGCATTTCACTGAGACAACTTTCACAGATATAGCTCAGGTCTATGTCTGCTTGCTTTACAGAAAATACTAATGTGTGTTTTGCAAATAAGCTCTGTGAGTGCCTGTAAAACCTATTTCTCCCCAAGTGGGGAAAAAAATATGACAAGTGTGGCTCAGTGGAAGGTGTGTAATTCTTAGAATAGAAAAGAGAGAGGTCTGAGTACCAATTTCACTGCCTAACAGCTGGGTGGAACTGAAAGAGAGAGATTCTTGCCAAACCTCAATTGCTCCACTTGTAAATCAGGGATATTAATACTTAATTCTGGAGCTGTTGTAAGGTTTGGTGGTTCACGTCTAGCTTCATGAATAGTAGGCAGCTAATAAATGGCAACTATTATTATCTTTAATATGAAAAGTATTATTAATAATTTATTTGTATACCATTAGGCAATGAAGAGTTTCATATAAGTAAATTTTAGGGAACAGAAACTTTTGAAATGCTACATTTTTGGCTACTTGCTAAAATATTTATCATGTAACTTTCCCTTCTTTGAGAGTATAGGAATGTCACATTTTATCTTTTCTCAGGATTGTGTTATTTCTGAGACCATCAATGATTTATTATTGTATTCTACTATAACAGGAATACTTGCTTCCAGATTTTTCAAATCCCAGAAAAGTGACGTGAGAGAAAAACAAACAAAATCAACATGGAGATGGGAAAGTGACTATAGAACAGTCCTTTCTTGTGAAAGCACAACCACTGAATTGAATAAACACAGACAGCAGCAAGTTCCAGTTGTACCTGTGGTGTTTACTGACTTCATCTTGGTTTCCTCCTCTGTAATGCTCACCTCATGGGGTCAGTTTATGGGGTCAGTTTAACCGGTAAATGAAAATCCACCTGGTTAACTGGAATGTTCTATACAAATTCAGGGGACTGTAGCAATCACATTTTAAGAAAATTCAGAATAAATACCAAGAAGCAAACATAAATCAAGCAGTTCTTCTCCCTACTCTTCATATATTCCATTTCTAGATCAACTTTTAAAATATTGGGATATAAGTGACATATAACATCATATCAGCTTCAGGTGTACAATATAATGTTTTGATATTTGTATATATTGTGTAATAATCAGCATGACAAGTCTATTTAACATCCTTCACACATGTGGCTATAGAATTTTTTCCCTCATAGTAAATACTTTTAATATCTATCCTGTTAGCAACATTTAAGTATACAGTACACTGTGATCAATTACAGTTGCCATGCTGTACGTTACATCCCCAGGACTTAGTTATTTCATAACAGACCTGTTATAATAACTGTCTTTTTGAGAGCACTTCAACTTGGTTTGAAATTATTATCCTCACAGAAAAGCCATGCAGAATTTAACTCTATAGCTAAGTCACTTGGTTGAGGAATAAAAAGATTCGGTAACTCAAATAGATTACTTTTGTTGATGAAACTGTCTTAGTGTGGTCTCTTCTGGGTAATTGGATGGGCCTCCTGGTTAACCCAGAGTTTGCCACTGTACTATTTATAACCCAGTGCACACTAATTCCCCACGAAGAGTTAGAAGTCTACTGGATCACATCTGAATGTGATCTAATAGAGCGGCAGTCAAGCTCTCTTCCTCAGCATTGGAAGGTTCCACAGGAATGATTCAGTAGCATATGATTAGTTGAAAGATTTCAAGAAGATAGCCAAGAAAGTGTTCACAGAAGTCATAACTACCAGAACAAAGTCCTGTCCTTACTTCACTACTAGCAACACCACCAGGATCTTGAAATATTAAGATTTTATGTAAGACTTCATTCCAAAAGAATAGTTTCTTGCCTTAAAAACTTCTGAGAAGCTAAATGGGAAGTGCTTTACCCAGCAAGCTTTTGGTGTGGAGGAGCTGGGAAAATGACCACAATAAAATCTAAACCCAATACCTGTACTCACCATGTATGCCTCCCCCTCATTTCTGCTTAACTAAATGAGCTCAGATACTAACTCCTAAAGAAACTTTCTCTGACCATTCCTAAACCTAACAGATTTTCTTTTTCTCATAACTTGTTTGCATTATTGTGTTTGTCAGGATAGGCTGATGGCTGTAACAAACAAGTCTCCCTGTCTTATCATGTTGGAAAGATGATTCCACCTTGAGGCAAGGTCCAGTACCGATGTTCTTGCCAGGTGGCTCTATAGAGTTGCATTCTTCCACAAGGAGGGAGGATCCTTCTCCCACCACATCTCCTAGGCCACCTCAGAGGCTGCTGATGGATTTTCTCCAGTTAGAGCAGAAAGTGTTAGTGCAAGAATTTCACTGGGCATTTGAGCAATCAAGCTTGGAATTGGCATAAAGGACCTGATCCCACATTCTGTTGGCCATAACTAGTCACATCATCCCATGGAAATACAAAGCCTTGTTACAGTCTTACTCTGGGACCTACACTAATGTAACTTTGTCATCCTTAGGGTTACTTTGTGCCTTGCCAAGCCACTCTGCAGGAAGATGAAACTGTGATTGGAGTGTGCACGAAAATTTTATGGATGAAATTGGGGAGAAACACAATTTTCATCCATATTCCACTGGCAAGAGCTCAGTGACATGGCCATACCTCCCTGCCAGGGTCGTTGGGAAATTTAGTTTCTAGCTAAATAGTTTACAGTTCAACTCAGTTACTATGGAAGATGTTGGTGACAACCATCAGGCTTCCCACACAGAGAAAAGGATGTTTTGTTTCACATGCAAATTCTTCAAAATAGGGATTGTCGTTCCCCATTTTTGAAATTAGAAACTGATATTTATTTATTTATTTTTAAATTTTTTTATTAGTTGGAGGCTAATTACTTCACAACATTTCAGTGGGTTTTGTCATACATTGATATGAATCAGCCATAGATTTACACTTATTCCCCATCCCGATCCCCCCTCCCACCTCCCTCTCCACCCGATTCCTCTGGGTCTTCCCAGTGCACCAGGCCCGAGCACTTGTCTCATGCATCCCACCTGGGCTGGTGATCTGTTTCACCATAGATAGTATACATGCTGTTCTTTTGAAACATCCCACCCTCACATTCTCCCACAGAGTTCAAAAGTCTGTTCTGTATTTCTGTGTCTCTTTTTCTGTTTTGCATATAGGGTTATCGTTACCATCTTTCTAAATTCCATATATATGTGTTAGTATGCTGTAATGTTCTTTATCTTTCTGGCTTACTTCACTCTGTATAAGGGGCTCCAGTTTCATCCATCTCATTAGGACTAGTTCAAATGAATTCTTTTTGACGGCTGAGTAATATTCCATGGTGTATATGTACCACAGCTTCCTTATCCATTCATCTGCTGATGGGCATCTAGGTTGCTTCCATGTCCTGGCTATTATAAACAGTGCTGCGATGAACATGGGGTGCATGTGTCTCTTTCAGATCTGGTTTCCTCAGTGTGTATGCCCAGAAGTGGTATTGCTGGGTCGTATGGCAGTTCTATTTCCAGTTTTTTAAGAAATCTCCACACTGTTTTCCATAGCGGCTGTACTAGTTTGCATTCCCACCAACAGTGTAAGAGGGTTCCCTTTTCTCCACAGCCTCTCCAGCATTTATTGCTTGTAGACTTTTGGATAGCAGCCATCCTGACTGGTGTGTAATGGTACCTCATTGTGGTTTTGATTTGCATTTCTCTAATAATGAGTGATGTTGAGCATCTTTTCATGTGTTTGTTAGCCATCTGTATGTCTTCTTTGGAGAAATGTCTGTTTAGTTCTCTGGCCCATTTTTTGATCGGGTCATTTATTTTTCTGGAATTGAGCTACAGGAGTTGCTTGTATATTTTTGAGATTAATCCTTTGTCTGTTTCTTCATTTGCTATTATTTTCTCCCAATCTGACGGCTGTCTTTTCACCTTACTTATAGAGAAACTGATATTTAAAGGCAATATAATGGGACACACATACTAGATCTTAACACTGGTGTTTGCACCTACTTCTTACCAGCTCCAGGGCGCACTTTTCTTTTATCAGACGCTGTGTCTTGTCCAGAGGAGGATGTCTGTAAATACAGCAGGGTCAGGCCTTGTGCCTGGGCCGTCTCATTCTTTTTCTTATGTCTTCTTTAACTGCTTCCTCTGCCATTTTTCAAATGTAGCTGTGTGTGAAGAGTGACTGTAGCTGGACATTTAACACAGTGCTCTCATGTACTTGGAACAGATCACATTGTGCTAAGGTAGACGCGAGTGAGTTCAAACCAGACACCTTCTTATCTCCCAACACTTTCTATTTTAATTTTAGGTTACAGCTGACTTTTTTCCTCATCATGGTTGGCTGGAATGCTGACCAAGTGTCCACTAAAGGTCCAACCCTCTGGAGAAAGTGATGATATCTCAAAGAAAAAGAGAGAATTCATCTCTCTTCCACCTGAGGAATGTGGAATTCACAGTGGGAGCTGAGACAGTGCTGAGGTAGGGGGCACCAAGGCATCCAACTGTGTTCTTGGTTCTGATGGTTCCCTCTGGTGATGGATTCTTCCGCTCTCAGAGGTGGTTTTTGGTTTTTGTTTTTGCTTCTTCTGGGTTCCTTTCCTCTAGGAAGATACTATGGAAAATGCTATCATAAATTATATAAACCTTGCCCATTAGGGGATGGGATTAATAAGTGATGTTGGGAGGATTTGCAAGCCCAGGGTTATAATCCCCTCAAAGAGTTAATGTTTTATGTGTTCAGTCACTCAGTCACGTCTGACTCTTTGCAGTCCCATGGACTGTAGCCTGCTAGGCTCCTCTGCTCATTGAATTTTCCAGGCAAAAACACTGGAGCGGGGAGTCATTTCCTACTCCAGTGAATCTTCCTGACTCAGCGTTGGAACCTGTGTCTCTTATGTCTCCTTCATTGGCATGCAGATTCTTTGCAACTGATACCACAAGGGAAGTCAGTGGTACTAATAGCAATGGAGGGAGGAACAAGAACCTCTCTCTAAACCTCTTCTATCTCTCCAACACACACACACACACACACACACACACACACACACACACACACACACACACACACACACACACACACACACACACACACACACACACACACACACACACACACACACAGAGCTGGGTCACTCTCATCGACCAGTTGTATGTCTCTGATCAATCATTCAACCTTTCTAAGCTTCAGTGTCCTCATGTGTAACATTGAGTTACCATTTGTATTTATCCCATAGTTATTTTGATATTTTGATAATGAAGTTTGGTAATGTATGGAAATTGCTTCATATGTTTAATACATTTTAACAGTATTATTTTTGACTTTAATTCAAAATATCCAAAATCTTCTCTAATCTACAGCATTTCAGACAACTGAAAAGCTGAGTGGGTTTTTACGTTTCATTTTTAATGTCCACAGAAAAGAAAGAAAAAGTCTGTAACTAATCATTTTGCTTTTGCTTGTTTTTAAATTTTAAATTGAGGGTCACTGTGTCGCCTGATTCAAGACATATTTATCCAGATTTCATCAGCATGTATGTAACTATCACAGTTGTCTGACTATTATTCCTGAAGTTAGCCAATTAGACACTATTGCATACATAAGTGTCTGGTAATGCAGTGGTTTTGCTAAATTCCGCAATGTTAGAATAATATTGTCAGTATTTTGAGTCTGGCTAGAAGAAGAAGAGGGGCTCATAGGCTTTCCATGTAGGGGGCTTTTGCTGGAGCCTAAATACCACCAATAATTAGGCAGAATATAGTAGAGAAAAGCCAAGACTCTAAAATAATTTTGTTTAGAAATCCCCTGTGTGCAAGTCCCTATGTCTATTGGAAGTAATAGAGATTTATTCTTTTTGAGATCAGGTTTCCCCTAATGCGATGTCGTACACTGTTGGAGAAGATTGGTAGGCTTTGCAATTCATAACAATGTTCTTTCTAGAGGCCCGAAGGGTGTTGACAATGGAAAGTTTTTCAGCATGACTAATACGCTCTATGAATAAACTAGATCCTTAAGTTGTCCTCTGAAGGCCTGAAATCTTAACAAAAACCTCTTTTAGTGAAGTTAATATCAGTTTTTCTTAAGGGCTGTATGGAAATCTAATTCTTAAAAGTGATTTGGGATCCAGGTTCAACTATAATGCATTGGAAAGTATCTAGGTCCTCTAGTCCTTTCCCAAGAACTTTCACATCCCCTTGTCTCATTGAGTCATCACTGGTTAGCCTCTCTGAATCAGATGGGTATACCTGTGTATCATTTACTTTGCAAACGGGGACATATTTCCCTTCTCTGGTCATCCTTCTTTGTGTACCAACTTGAAAAACCACACATTATTTTTGCTGACCTGGACCGCACAGGGAAAAATCACCTCATGCAAGTTCAAAAACCATTTCAATGAGCAGAGTCACTTCAGTCAGGACTGCCATGCTGAGAGTGACTTTCATGAGAGGTGATTCTCCAGTACTAAAGGCATGTGTGAAACACAATGAGAATTAACAATGGAGACGCCTGCATACTTGGCTTACTTACCTTCTTACATATTTGAAAATAGTCCTTTAGCTAGGTAAAAGGGAGCAAAAGGAAAGAAAGCCTAGGCTCTCACGGCTGTTACTTTGGGGAAGAGAGCATGGAGACCTGATGGGGTTACTGGAGCAGCAGAAACACTGCAGGTTCGTCAACTGGAGGATCCTGTCCTGTCTCGGCTTGTTTTGGAGCTAGGACGAGAGCCGAGAGTCTTAACCCTGGGTAATTTATGTAGCTTCAGAAAGAAAGGTTGTCAGGGCCCACATGATGAAGAAAGAAGGGGTGGGGGGAGAAGAAAAAAAGCGAACGAGACTGGGGACATGTCTAAACTTCCTCCAGCAGCATTGCCACCCTTCTTGTCAGTGGGGGAAAAAAAAAAAACACAGATTAAAGCAAGTTCTTTGTTTCCAAATTCCAGGCTTGCAAGCGATGTATTATGATACTCATTTCAAAATATGGTTACATCTTGAAAGCATTTTTGTTAGAAAGGCATATTATCTTTAACAATGAGGCCGGGGGAGTTGGGGGGAGGGAGGTTGGTGCTACAGTAGACTCTTAAAATACCTTAGCAGATCCAACTTTATATACATCTTTTTACATTAGCATTCAAAAATCTTTGGCAGGAACAATAGGAATGGTTCAAAGTTCAATTCATAATCATAAGCAGACTTCTCCCCACTTCCTTCTCCCCTCACTGCTCCAGTTTTTGTGAGTGTATTTGGACGGGGTGGAGAGAAGAGAAGGAGGGTCAAATTTAAACATCTTCCCCCTGTCTCTTCCTCAGGATGAGCTCTAATTTCATAATAGGATCGTTTTATACTCAGTGTTGACTACTCTGGTTCGGGTTCAGGATGATAATCGTAGAAAATAAAAAAGTAACGTTTTAAAAGCCCCGTCTGCTAAAGAAAGGCACAGTGCGGCTTTAGTAAAAGCATATGTTGCTAGCGGAACTTCACAACCGCATTCAAACCAGGTTCTTGCCAAATCACGTTATGTTTCTAAAGCTCCTTATTTAAATTTCCCAAGCGGGGTTCAGATGGCGTGTTCTGTGTTTTTGCTCTATAGTATTGAGGGAGGTCCTTCGAAACCTTTCCCCTTAAGAACCGACTTTTTCTTTTCTAAATAAAAGTCCTAATTAAACCTAGTTACATTTGTGGGATACAGGACTCCACGCCAGTGACAAAAGGAAAAAAAAAACCCTGCTCTTGGCACAGTTGTGGGTGCCGATAATCACGGCCCATGGAGTGATGAGGCGAGGAACAGGGCCTATAGCCAGTGCCTGCCAACCCTCACTGTGTTTCTAGAAGAAGCTGGATCCCATGATGGTCAGAGTTATGGGAAACACCAGCTTGCCAAGTCCCAGTCTCAAGGAAAGGTTGCCTTCACATCACCCCAGGCCAGTGTATTCTTTCCTTCAAAAGATGAAACAGAAAAAGTCACTAACTTGGAGATGCTTACCTATTTTTGGAATACATTTCAGTGATTTACAAAACCTGGGTCAGGAATTCACCCTGATTGAATGTCACCAGTGTATCCATAATGTTTGCCCCCACATTCGAAGACCTTTACTCCGTAGCCTTCTATTCTGCTTAGAAAACCTGATTCTTTTTGCTTCTTTTTCGTTTCTGTTGAATTGTTGTTGATGAGGTTGAGAGTTCTCTCTGGGCCCCTCCGGGTTCTTCACAACTTAATTATCATATCTATGCCTACAAAAAAATAAAATGATTATTCTACCCCCACTTTCATCCCTCCAGGCTTTGGTTGTTGCCTTGTACTAAGCTTTAGTTATTGTGATACGGAGATCTTTCTGAGTCTCTGAGTCTAAAATACCCAGTACAAGCAGAGAAAGAATTAGTTCCTGTGAAGGACACATTCCCTAACGGGCCCTGCTGAACACTTAAGCACTGCAATTTTGACTGCCAATAGCCATATGGGTCTGCCCAGGATAAACATCTATCCCCTGAAATAATGGAATCATAACTCAGCATTTTGCTCAGAAAACAAAAGGATTTATTGAGAGTAACAGAATTATGGATGACACAAAATATGGTTTACTGAAACATAATTCTACAGAGTCCATTGTAAATTCTATTCTGTGAGGTCCTGATATTTATTTCCAATGTCTACTCCAACCCCACCAGCTTCTCTCTCAACCTCTCTCCCTCTCCCCTCCTTCTGCCTTCCACCTTACCTCTGAACTAGGAATTTTTTTCAAAACTCAGACAAGGTAAAAGGATAGTGTTTTCTTTTTTCCTTCTTGTCCAGATCTCTCTTCTTCCTTATTTAGGATCTGCTAATCTCCTAAATACTTTACCTGATTCATATTCTCTGCTATATCCACTGGGCTTTCACATACTGTCCAAGTTGCACTTAAAATAGATACATTTTTTTTTTTTTTCCTGACAAGCAGAATGATGTGGTTATTAACACAGACTGTGTAAGTTCAAATCTTGGCTCTGTGATTTTGGGCAATTTACTTCTTTGCAAAATGGGGCTAGAAATCATCCCTAATACCTAGTAAAGAGAATTAAAAGGGTTAGTATATTTCAAGTACTTAGAAGTGCATGTGTCTATGAAAGTCGCTGTATTTTGATACTGGCTATTTTTATTCAACTGCATCCCTCTGCAGAATCTCTGGCTGATTTTTCTATCTGCACAGCCTGAAGTCATTTGTCTTTCTCTGATGGGAGTGTTCTGTGCTCTTCTCTTTGGTTCTGGCCCAGGGAAGAGTCCTGTCCCATGTCATAGCAATGGAAGGAGATGTGCGCTAGGTCCCTTTTGAGAAGAGTGGTATCCAGATTTGGGTTCAAGGTGAACTCCTTCTCCCTACTGGGAAAATGTCTTAAGACTGATTTTTTTTTTCCCCTGCTGAATTACTAGTAAACAGTTTTCCAGCAATTATAGGCCTTACCCCTTTCTTCTGAGGTAAGTTGTACTTAAATAAAACAATGCACATATGTGCAAGTATGTTTATTTCAAATATCCATTCCCTGAGCATTTACTTTATAACCGCTCCTCCATCTTTGTCTTTTTATTTATTTATTTATTTTTCATCTTTGTCTTTTTAGATTCAAATATTTCTCTGTCACTTTTGGTATCACAGGAAGTATCGGAGGAATGTTTTATCAAGTTAAAAAAGTTGTAAAGTGTCAGGCTGAGAACCAGCCCCTGCTGAACTGTATGTGACACTGATGTGGCCTCTTATGAATAATGAACAGTTTAAGCAGTATGCTGCTATAATTAGTATATAATCTAAATAAAATGTTCTTAAGTTATTGATAAAGTGTCAAGAATCTAAAAATTCATGTTATCACAAACAAGAGACCAAATAACCTTTGATTTTGCTATGCATTCATAACTTGTCAGAACATAATAAATGGATTCATCTAAAGGAAATAAATCTGAAAATATGAATTCATCTTCTTCACAAAATCATAAATATTTTATCTAGTATTCTGTGATATTTTAGGTACTTAAAAATTTATTTTTCTATGTTATGTTTTAGCAGAGAGACATTGCATGCTAAAGGCTAAGAGAACAGGCTCTGGAATCAAACTTGTTGGGTTAGACAAGCTGGCTGCCTATCCGCATTGGATATTTATGCCAATTACTTAACATTTTAAACCTCAGTTTTTCCATCTGTAAAATGGGGTTCATAATAGTACCAACTTCCATGGGTTGTTTTGAGTAGTAAGTAAAATAATGCTTGTAGTTGTGCTTGCTATATAAATACAAGAAATAATAGCTGTTAGGAAGTATGAGCAACACTGTCCATCTTTGAACTTTTGATTTGTCTTTCAGTCTAATAAATGTTAAAAATGTTGTCTAATGTCTCTTCTTCATGTCTCTTTGATTTGTTTTCCAACATCAGAGTATAAACAAAGTTCCAGTATGTTGCCATTTCACTGTCATCTTTTGAGGTTTATTTTACATATATCTCTAAATTTTTCTTTTTAAGTGCATGCTTAAAGACTCATGAATGCTCAAGGGTGATGCGCATGCTCAGTTATAGGCAACATAGAGCTCCATATCCCATCCTTCTCTTGTGTGGAGTTTAAGATGTTGTAAGACAAAACAATTTGGCAAGACCATAGTTCAAGTTTAAAACATGACACATTAGGTAGGTGAACATAAAGTTATCCACATGTGGATACTTGAGAGGGTGAGACAAACACTATCTGTAATAATGTTGGGATAATAGGTGTATATTCTGGGACTGTTTGAACCATTGGGGGCCAATGGTCATCCTATGACTTTGTCTTTATCTACTTTTGTATGACAAATCACCCTGAAATCTCCTTCCAGAAATCAGTAACTATTTTGTTACAGTTTTGTGGGCCAGTAATTCAGAAATAGCAGAGCTGGTCAGCTCATCACTGTTTCATGATGACTAGGAGTGTAGTTGGAATGGCTAGAGATCTTGGGATAACCTGCCTGGGCCATATGTCACAGACCTCAGTCCTGGTTGTGAGCTGGCTTCCTCAGTTGCTCTCCACGTGGGCTTTGCTGTGACTAAAATGATGTAACTGTAGGGTGTCAAA
Organism: Cervus canadensis; assembly: GCF_019320065.1. NCBI lineage: Eukaryota > Metazoa > Chordata > Mammalia > Artiodactyla > Cervidae > Cervus > Cervus canadensis. Next base: position 41,087,910 of record NC_057399.1, on the reverse strand, counting down.
AGTGAAAAGAGCTAAAGAAAACTATAGAGGTGTAGAGATCTTGGCAAAGGGAAGACCAGGCTTACATATAGCAGCAGGTATCTGACACAACCTCTCCCAAAGCATGTTAACATATTGTCATTGGTGATTTTTGAGTAGACAGAACATTGAATAAGACTAGTATTGAATCATATATTTGGAGAAAAAAATTCACTTTGGATCCTTTTGACAGTTCACGAAAGGGGAAAATCTGTCTGCTACTGGTATGTTTTCAGCATCAGTATAACCCTTGATGACTTCAGCAAGTCAAGCAGACAGGAAACCCAATTCCTTTGATGGGAAACATAGTTTTGCAAGAGCTGAACAACACAGTTTTGCTTCCATTGTAACATTTTTCTGCTATTGCCGTATAGTTATGACAAGTAATAGTTCAAAAAAACTTCATTTGTGACATAAGTCTTTGGTTTCAAACAAATGTAGAGTAGTGATAATCGCACAGCATAGTGTGCGTCCTAAAACCACAGAAGTGGGACGGGGTAGGGGCGGAAACGTCTGCTCTGTGATGTTTTGATGAGGCCAGAAAGAAGCGGGGTCTGGCTGGGGGCAGAAGTGTCTGATGTTTTGATGGGGGCAGAAGAAGGGGGGTGGGGGGGGCAGAAGTGTCTGCTGTGTGATGTTTTGATGAGACCAGGGAGCTGGATATATTTGGAGGAGGTTGATTTGGAGCGTCTTGGTCCTGTAACCAAATTCACAACAGCCAGAGGGTAGAGATACCCAACCCTGAGAGGATGTTCCTGGAAATAAGCCTTGAAGATGGAGAGTGGAGGATCCTAGAGCAGATTGTGGATTCCACCCTCAACCTGGGATCAACAAGGTCCAGGATGAAGGAAGAGAGTGGAAGACCAGTTTGGGTCCTGTCTTCCCTTTCAAGACCCTGAAACAGGTCACTGGGGCCAATGTAGGTGAACTGACATGTTTACGTGGGGTGGAAGAAGACGTGTTAAACCACATAATAATTCAAATAACTGCAAATGGAAAATTTTAACTTTAATAACCAAGAGTGCCAGAGAAATTTTGAAACCTGTACAGGATGTGATTCAGGCATCTGTTGGCAGGATTGAGAGATTTGATATAGCACAGTGGGCAGTGATTTGTGAAAAATAAAATGAGTGTGCTTTTACCCTACTTAGCTGAGACAATTAAACTACTTTGCTCTCATCTAAAAACAGGAAAAAAAACCAGCAAAAGGAATATATATCAGCAAAAAATAGGGGCCAGTATTAAAATATTAAATAAAAGATACTAAGCCTGTAATAGAATAGGCAAAATCATACTGGTGGTGCAAGCATCATTCAAATTCGGGGAACATTAAAATGCAAATTAAAATGCAAATAATGAGAGAATTTCTATCACGATGCCTAAAACAAATGAAAGATAGTAAGTTATTTTTAGCAGTCTAGAGCTTTCTCAGTTCTACTGAACGCTAAAGAACTTCTCTGGTCGTGAGGGAGGAGTCTTGACTTGTTGCTAGTTACTGTCACTAATAAGTTCCACTTTCTGATTATCAGAGAATTGATGGCTGTAAAGTTGTATTGTGAACTTAGAGCATCTCTGGATCTTGAAGCTCTCCTGTCAAATGATGCGTTCATGTGTACCAGGGAGGGCACCAAACATTGAGTGAGATGGGGTCCCCGGAAAAAATACCCGCAGTATGGTGATTCCATGGTTTTGGTCCCTGACTGTTTTTGTTCTGACTGTGTCAATTCTGTCCTCTATTCCCATTTTTTATTGCCTTGTGATGTCCTTTTGTCTAATTGTTAAGTGCTATAAGTGTATAAAGCATTACTACTATATACTACAGTTATAATTACAACTGTGTATAATGTGGGTTATATATAAAAATAGCATATATGTATACTTCACATATTTATTATATATATACATATATCCCCCAAATATCTGTGTTTTTTATATAGATCCCTATATTTTTTACTGATACGTATCTGTTTGCATATTTTTTTTAGGTAACAGTTGAATGGTTTATTACTGTTTAACTTAGTGGGGTAAAAACACGCTACAGCTTTATTTTTACAAATCACTGCCCATTGTGCTATGTCAGATCTCCTTCTGTGGACAGTTTACTGAATCACATCTTGGGCAGATTTCAAAACGTCTCTCATATACATGCATGAAAAGTGAAAGTCGCTCAGTCATGTCTGACTCTTTGCAACCCCATGGACTATACAGTCCATGGAATCCTCCAGGCCAGAATATTAGAGTGGGTAGCCTTTCCTTCTCTAGGGGATCTTCCCAACCAAGGGATCAAATCCAGGCCTCCCACATTCCAGGTGGATTCTTTACCACTTGAGCCACCAGGGAAGCCCGTATATATGCATATATATACACAAGTATATGCATGTATATACACAAATAAATGTGTATATGTATACAGGTGTGTATATATGTGTGTGTGTGTGTATCCCCAAATGTAAGCAATCAGATATGCAATGTCAATTGTAAATACTGGGAGTAATGAGAAAGCCATCTGCCTGAATTCCTATCAAATTAGGAATAAAAATTCAGTTCACTTCAGCAACTCAGAAATAAAATGAAGCCAATCAAGGGCAGAGGAAAACAACAATATATATGCAGATTTTTTTTTTCCCAGATGAGTCTAAAACTTTACTCCCTCAACATGTACCTTTGGAAGACAACATTGCCTTTAAGAATGTCAGTGCATTAGTAATTTTAGAGCCTGACAACTCCTGAAATTTTGTTTAAAAGTCTTAGGCTTTCTCCTAAGTCTGTCCTGCAAATCTTTTTTCTTCCTCTTACTTCCTCCCAAATCCTCAGTGACTTGGACAGCTGCAAGGCCTTCCTCCCACTCCCCCATTCAACATAGATGGCCTTGTCCTTGGAGACCTCTCCAGCTCCCTGAAGCTGGCTCTGTCCAAGAACTTAGGTGGTTGGACTGAAAGTAGCAGAAAGTAGTCAATAATTAGAAAAACAGATTTTCAGCCAAACTGAGTAACTGGAGCTTGGAATTTCATATCTGAGATATTGGTTTCACTAATTAATTAGCACAAAAGTAATGGTCTGTGGGGGAACATAGCTTTATAAGCTCTTGGCTGGGGCTGTTAGAAATGAACAATGTACACAGGAAAATGTTAATAGTTGAGGAGAAAGGCATTTTAACCAAGTTTTATAGTATGTGGTTTAGGGTCCTCAGGGCAAACATATGCATTACACATCTAACCCCACACTGAGAGAATAATCCCTAATGTTGGTTCCTCTGCTAGTCCTATTAAAAATTCCCCAAAACATAAAGGCTGCCAATTTCAGACTGAGAATAAATGGCTCGTGGTTCCTTCTGAAACAGCCTCCAAGATCCATGCTCTCAGGGCTGCACACGGCATCACTGGGGTAGGGAGGTCTCTGTTCTCAGGGGTGCTAGAAAAGCCCAGTGCATTGATCCAACCCTATTTATTTCAGGTAGGGAACCCTAAGGCCACTTTCTATCAGAGGTTGTTAGAGCAGGGATTTCCTGTTAAAGAAGGTCAGTCCCTGGGTTTGCTTTTTGTATAATGCAGTCAGAGCATGAAGTTGGAACCCCTGATGGGGGAATGTTGGAATGCTCTGCATTCTGTGAGATGTCACCTCTTATAGAATTTCACAGTGACTTTTGGCAACAGGGGAGGCTTCAGCCAGCCCTCAACACTGGCCATCTTTGCAGATGACTTAATGCAGTGTTAGTGGTCCTGGGATTCATGCGAACAGGCAGTCTCCTCTAGCCTTAAAGATTAAGTAGTTAAATTCTCATGTGAAACATTATCATGTAAAGGGGTATGGGGTGGAGATGTGGAAGAAGGCATGAAACAATAGGGAATTGTTTCAAATCAAAGTTTTCATTGTTGATTTAAAAAAACCACTTTAGTTCTGAGGTCAGAAAACTTAGCATGGGATCTTGACTGTCAGCTATATGATCTTGGATAATTCCTTTAGCTTTCCTGGGCTTTGACTTTTCCATCTATAAAATGGAACAGACAGTCCCTATCCAGACCACATGGAAGTGAGGCTCAAGGGGAGGTCATGTTATAAAATGCTGTGCACATATCAGCTCTTGCTTATTTGTTTTGAGAGTTTGGGTATGCAAATACTTAACAGTGGTCGAATGCCACAGGCCTCAATACTCATTCAAATTCTCAGGTGACCTCTGGTCCCTGGTTAGTATGAATTGTGCATGTCTTCAGGAATTCTGAACACCTGCTCTGTGTTTTCAGTAGGTTTAATAATTATACACAGTTGAACTAGATCTTAGTAATTATATGGTACCAGAGATGGTAAAAGGAAGAGGACAAGTTGAGTCTGGGGCTTACTTCCTAATAATTTTTACTTTATTCAAACTTGTGGCCCAAAGGCTGACCCATCACAGCAGTCTCATGGGGACCTTGCTTTTTAAGGCACTTTTGGGCAGTCTCCATTACCCATCCAAGCTCCTGATATTATTGTCTATGACCTCTAGGTTACATGCCTATGTCCTCCTAAGGCCTCTATTCTCCAGGGCATGAGCATTTAGACATGTTCTAGAAGCTCCTTAGTCAAATAATTCAACTTACAGACCAAACTATATGTTTTATTTTTGGCTGCTTCCCCCCACCCCAATCCCAGGATTGTGTTTGCCTGCAAACAGTGATCTGAGTATGTGTGTAGAGGAGTGGTCTGCATTTCAGAAAATAAACAATTATGCACAGATAGACATGTCAGGCAATTTCTTTCGAATGCTTTTTTGAGAGGCTGTGGCCTTACAAATACTGCTTGGTATTTTCATTGAATCTAAACTGGTCATAGAAAGTCTCATTCCATGAAAACCCTATTCTAGTTCTAACTCCCTGCAGTATGATAGTGTCCCTTTAATTTCTAAACCCAGCCGATTGTCCCCCTTTGCCCTTTTCTATGTGTGGCAAAGGAAAGTATAATTCAGCTGTATGATGACAACTTAGATGCTGCAGCCTTGGAATTTTCCCTGGGGTGTAGGTGAGAGGCTGACACTGTTACCTGTATACTCAGCTCTGTTTGCAATGAGGACAGATCTGTTGGATAAAAGTGTTTTTTTTTTTTTTTCTCCTACAAAATTCCTTGGTAGAGTAGTTTTCTAAGTAACTGAGGATTTGATCCTCAACAATGAAGTCTGCTGTCACGTTTTATTTATGATGGAGGTTCAAGATTAGTAATTGTTGTTTAGTCTCTATCATGTCCAACTCTTTGTGACCCTATGAACTGGGGACCCCAGGGACTCCAGACTTCCCCGTCCTTCACAATCTCCCGGAGTTTGTTCAAACTCATGTCCTTTGAGTTGGTGATGCCATCCAACCTAATAATATACAGGTAGTAACTAATAGGACTAATAATATAGGACTTAATTTTTCCAGCAGTTGCAAGGCTAAGGGAATAAAATAGGTGTCAGGCAGTTGTATTAGGGTTAGTATCCCTTAACAAATGGGAATTTGGAGAGTCTTCATTGTTTGAAGGCTATTGACTCCAAGTGAGTGTGATGAGAAAAAAAAAAGGAGAGATATTCTTGGTGTCACACTGGAGGTTGTAAAAATAGCTGGGGGGTTGTGTGTGTTGGGGGGTAAGGAAGTAGAACAAGCAGAAGATAGTGTACTTGAGATAAAATTGTAAGTTACATGGAAGTTCCTTACCCTGATCTATCTCACATATTATTATGGTAAAGATATTTACCATAATTATTATTTACTATTATTATTATTATTATTGGTAAAGATAAAGCACAGGGAATAGGACATGAACACCATACCATTTATTGTTGGAATATATGGAGAGGTAAGGGGATGTGATAGCTTGTGTCATGGTGGGGTAAAGGCAGGAAGATGGCCAGTCTGGAGTACAGAGTGTAGGTCTTCATTTGAGTTGGATGAGCCTTATGGGTCAAAATGGAAAATAATGGCATTGGATGAGGCTGGATAAGGGAAGATAAAATGCAGTTGTACTGAATAAAGACCTTTATTGTTGGTCAGTGCCAAATAGAATATAAGGCAAAGGAGACTGGTGCAGTTTTATGGGTACATTCAAGAACAAAGTGATGCAATAGACCTTTGACATCACTGCAATCTTTCCCTTCTGTTCCAAATTGCAAATGAGCGAGTCTTGAGGGAATATTATTCTGAGAAACAGATAAAAAAAGGCTTAGTCACCATCACCTGAGAAGGGTTGAGGGCACAACAATATAGCCATGCAATAGTTTGCCAACTCGGCCTTGTAGTCATCTGGGAGACTTCTTAAAAATTTTTCAGATATCTGGTTCTCGCTCTAAAAAAATTCCTGATTCTATGGACCTAATGTGAGGCCTATGATTTTGTTAAGCTCTAGAGACTGTAACAAGGAATATACTTTGAGAACCAGTTTTCTGATTAAGGTAAAGTCTTAAACTGGGGTTCCGGATACCTGGTGTCTACTGCCAGATTCACCAAACTAGAATCCCTAGAACTGGCCACAGTATTAACGAAATGGGTTCTTCTGTTTCTCATGGGACATTTTGTGAAACTCTTTGTGATCATGGGTGTGAAAAATAGGCTATGTGAAAGTAACTCTTTAAACTCTGTTTGCACTATAGAATTAAGCAATCGGTCTCAAATTTTGTAAGTAAAAAGATGCATAACTTTTTTTCTCAGGTCTACCACAACCAGAAAGAATAGGGAAATCACAGTCTTAGAACTGAATAGGTGATACCTGCAATCTCTGTGTTTTAAAAAAAGATAATCCGAGAATGATGTGGAACTCCTGGGAATTAGAAATACAATAGCTTAAATAAAAAGCCCATTAAAAAAATGAATATGTGTGTTATTTGGAAATAAAACAAAACAAACATAATGAGAAAAAGAGCAATGAAATTAGAGAATGAATTGAATATAAATTATGCCAAAAGGGTAAAAAATATGAAAAAGAACAATGCCAAAAAAGGAAAACAAGAAAAGCAAAGGGCAAATATCTTCCAATTGAAAGAGCTTACTGATCCCCCCCCCCAAAAAAAAAGAAAGAAAGGGCTTACTGAGTACTCATCCCAATGCACACTTAAAACAAGTTTGTTTTCTAAAGAAAACAAAACAAGCATCTAAAAATTTCCAAAGAATAGAAAGTAGATTCACACATAAGATGAATGAGCAATCGGATTGCTAGGAGAAGGGTGGCTGACTTCCTCACAGTGTTTTTGGAAGACAAGACAATGGTACCACCAACATTTTGAAGTAAGTGATCTTCAATTTATAATGTTTTGCTCATAAAAACTGCAAATCAAATATAATGGTAGATTAAAGGTGTTTTCAGACATGCAAGCACTCAAACATTTTCACTCCAACATAGTCTTTTTAATAAGTTACTGGAGGATGTTTTCCACTAAATCAAGAAAAAAATACCAGAAGTAGGATTCAATATATCTCCTCAGAGTGGGAGGAAATTTGAAAGGGAAGTCACAAAATAATAGGACTCAAAGTCTAAAGAGCAATGTATGTAGATTGGAGCTGGTGGATGGAAAACCCAAGTAGGATTACCTATGTCCAAAAAAAAAAAAAATGAAAATGATAAATTATCTAAGGACTTTATCAAAGTTTTTGGTAGTTAGGGGGAGATTTAACTAGAAAGTTGAATAGACACATAGAAGTTTTTTTAAATGAGGGAATTGTTAATCCCAGGGAAAAACAAAGCAGTATAGCCATAGTCTACATGACTGAGCACAAAGCAATAGTCATATGATCTCACAATGAAAATACTGTGATATAACTATAAAGGGGAGGAGAAGAGAGAGTACCAACTTATTTCTTAAAATAGGACTAAAAAATCTAAATCTTGATTTTGATGAATCAAGGTATGTGAGTAAATACATGTGGTTCTAGAGAAACAGAGAGATATTTTTAAAGATATGTTTAAAAGTTAAAAGTGGTTACCTCTAGGGAGAAGGATATGGAAGATATGAAGTAGAGGGGCTAAGTGCCTTTTTACAAGACTATTAGTACAATTTGGCTTTTCAAATTGCATATATGCATCTTTTCATCAAAATCATGATTTACTTAAAAATAAAACATAAATTAGGGTTGAAAAAGATTTAAAAATACATCAAGGCTACAAAAAATAAATGCTGGAGAGGGTATGGAGAAAGGGGAACCATCACATACTGTTGGTGAAAATATAAATTGGTACAACCACTAAGGAGAACAGTGTGGAGTTAGCTTAAAGAACTAGAAATAGAACTTCTATATGATACAGCAATCTTACTGCAGGCATATATCTGGACAGAATCATAATTCAAAAGGATACATGCCCCCAATGTTCATTGCAGCACTACTTACAATAGCCAAGACATGGAAGCAACCAAAATGTCCAGTGACAGAAGAATGGATAAAGATGTGATACATATATACAGTGGAATATCACTCAGCCATGAAAAAGAATAAAATAATGACATTTACAGTCACATGGACAGACCTAGATATTATCATACTAAGCAAAGCAAGTCAGAGAAAGACAAATATTATATGGTATCACTCGTGTGGAATCTAATTTTTTTTGAGTTAAAAATGAACTTATGTGCAAAATATAAGCAGACTTACAGATATTGAAAACAAACTTATGGTTACCAAACAGGAAACATAGGAGAAGGGGAAAAATCAAGATCTTGGGATGAACAGATAGACACTACTACACATTCATATAAAGTAGGTAACCAATAAGAACCTATTCTATAGCACAGGGAACTCTACCCAATATTCTGTGATAACCTATCTGAGGAAAGAATCTAAAAAATAAATGAATACATGTATAACTGAATCATTTTGCTATATACACCTGAACTAACAAAACATTGTAAATCAATTATACTCAAAATTAAGATATTAAAATAATTAATTTTAGAAATGCCTCAAGGAAATCTACCAATATTCCACCCTGCTTATCAGCTTGGGCACAGGTTAGATTGAACATAGAAGTCCCCCTTTTCCACTCTCCTTTACCCCTTTGTAAGACCAGTCCAAGTGGGGGAGAACTGAGGCTTACTCCAACTTCCCATTTCCCAAAGGAAATTTTTGCTAAGCTTATTTGCCCCCCTGCAAATGTCACCAGCTTCATAGCTTTGGAATCATCACCTCTTAAAATACAGACATTCATGAGATTCAGTTCAAAGATTCTGATTTATGAGATCTGGGATGTGTTGAGGCATCATTTTTTTTCAAGCATGTGAGGTGAATGTGATACAGGTAATCAAGGGGTCCACTTAATGAAAACTTGCATACAGGTATTGGGATATAAAATGTTAATACTTCCAGAAGTACATATTCACTTATTCATTCATCCAGTATTTATATGAGCTCATTTTAGCTTCAGACAATATACTAGGAGTTGTCGAGGAGATGATGCATACTCTCAAGAAGTTCAAAAACGGTAGGGTAAATCCTGTCTCCTGTGACTGGATCCCTGAGGCTGGTGTGAAAGAAATATGGGAGCAGAGAGAGCCTTCCACCTAATAAACTACCTAGGTCTAAATTCAGCTGTGAAATTAGTCACAACTCCTTCTCCTTATGAAGAACTAATTTGGGAATTAGACAGACCTGGTTTGAACCCCAAATCTTCCCATTCCTAGAATGTCACAAAACCTTAGGGGAATCTGACACTTGGATGCCATAACACCTTATCCTGCAAGTGTAGATAATTTGGAACCAATCAATCATATGTTGAAGACAGTACCAGATCCACTGTAGGTCCTCAGCAAATTTAAGTTCCCTTGTACTTTTCCGTTTCACTTCTGACTTGGATCAAGTCATTCTGTTTTGTGGCTGGACTGGCAGTACTTTTAAGATGGTCAAAAGCACTGGCTTCTATTTAAATCTCCAGTCCTGACTCTTATTCTGTGTACATATGTTTGGTACATTGGTGAGTTATTTGACATTACTGAGGTGCAGATTCTTCATTTTTAATATGGAGATAACTATCATTCTGAGGGTTTGTTGAAACAAAGTATTTGAATAACCTACAACAATCACATGCACTTAAGAAATGTTAGACCTGAATAGTACACATGTTTTTCCACCCTTTGAAAGGAATTATAGAGACTGTGTATGTGTATGTGTAAAAGCACAAACTCACAAATACTGACACCTCTGAAACTCAGAGTCTTGCAGAGGGAGACCCAGTCATGGCAAAAAGCAGAATTTATTGTTCAGGATTCAAGTTCAAGGTACAGTGGACCAGGGCCATTTCTCACCCTTCTTGCAATGAGCAGCCTTTCCCTTTCTCCTTAGTTCAGTTCAATTCAGTTTAGTCACTCTTCATGACCCCATGGACTGCAGCATGCCAGGCTTCCCAGAGCTTGCTCAAACTCATGTCCATTAAGTCAGTGATGCCATCCAACCATCTCATCCTCTGTTGTCCCATTCTCCTCCTGCCTTGAATCTTTCCCAGCATCAGGGACCTTTCCAATGAGTCAATTCTTTGCATCAGGTGGCCAAAATATTGGAGCTTCAGCTTCAGCATCAGTCCTTCCAATGAATATTCAGGGTTGATTTCCTTTAGGATTGACTGATTTGATATCCTTCTCTCAAGAGGCTTATCCAACACCACAGTTCAAAAGCATCAATTCTTTGGTGCTCAACTTTCTTTATAGTCCAATTCACATCCGTACATGACTACCGGAAAAACCATAGCTTTGACTATATAGGCCTTTGTCAGCAAACTAATGTCTCTGTTTTTTAATATGCTGTCTAGGTTGGTCATAGCTTTTCTTCCAAGAAGCAAGCATCTTTTAATTTTGTGGTGGCAGTCACCATCTGCAGTGATTTTCAGGTAGTCATTCATTTTGTATGTTTATAACTAGACTCTGATGCTTCCAGCTTGATTATTAGGCTAAATGCTATAAAGAATATGATTGAAGGACAGGATTTCAGTCCAAACAAGATTCCAGCCCAATCTTTTCATATTTAAGTGGAAAGTTTGAACAAGGATAAGGTTTTCTGAGTGCCTTCCAGGGTTGGATAAAAGCTGTTGAAATAGGGAATGACATGGAAATTTGTAGTAAGCAGTCCAAACAGGAAAGTCAATCTAAACTGCTCTACCTGAGAGAAGGATGGGTAGAGTGGGTTGGCCTACACCACTTTCCCTAGCCCCAGCCTCTCTGAGAGGGAGCTCCTGGCTGTGAGGATGTTCTGTGGAGGAAGAGGACAGGACGCTTGGGGGTCAGCCTGCACTGTATGGTGGTCCTAAGTTGAAGAACTGAGAGGATATGGGACCAAAGCCACGCTGGTGGACTCGGGGTGTGGGCAGAAGACTCATTCCTTGTTTTCACACACACACACAGCACAGGCCTCTTTCTCACAAAGACTTGGGTCTGGCTGCAGCTGCCTGCTGCCTGGGAGGTACACTTGGCTCTGCAAATCTCCAAGGGGGCCAGGGTGGGCCTCAGATGAGAGAAGAAGGGAATCTGGCGGCTTCAGGCTGGCAAAGCAGACTGCAGTTCCCTTCCAGGTCAGTCCAATGTTAAATACTCTGTACCACAGGAGTTTGTTCAGTCTGACCACAGACGGGAAGGAAGCCGATGTTCAAAGCCAAAACCATATTCAGGAAGAAAGACTGGATACATAGAGATGTGTAAAGAAGAGGCAAGACAGCCTGGTAGAAAGAGTTGGGATTTTACTTTCAGGTGACTCCTGATTCTTTGACTTACCATCGCCTCCGAAAGCTGTCCAACTCACCTGAGCTTCCCTGAGTTTCCTTCTCTAAAAACTGATAGCTGATGATGCCTGTTTTGCAAGTTACTATGAATAGGATGCTCAGTGCAAATCCAGTACCAATGAGCCCAGCATGAAAACAAGTGTGTGTTTGGATGAGAATCTGCATTATAAAAGATAGTGGAATTGGGCTCTTTTTCTATCAAGTGATCTTTTTCCAGCAGTGCTCACAATGTTGTATTCCTGGAGTCATGCTAAAATCAGAGGGGCTTGGAAGGAGGGAGAGAGGCAAGAAAAGAGGAAGTGGAGTGGTCCAATTAGTTATAAACTGCAGACTTCTTTTTGTTCCCCAGTTGGCTGAGGTTCTTGCAACCTGAGCTGTGTTCTCATTTTTGTCTCTCATACGCCTGGAATGGAATTGCCAGTGGGTAAGTGTTAACTGACTTACAGAGTGAATGGGTGAACAAATAACCTTACTCAACCTACCCTTGTTGTTGCTAATAATTACTTGGGTGTCATCAGATCACAGGACACACAAGCAGAAGAGAAACTAACTGTAGTGTAATGTTGGAGGATCTAAAAATCAAAGACTTGAGGTATGCAATATTAACTATAAAATCCCTGTCCTGGACACCAGGCTTAGAATCCCAACTGGCCATGGCTTTGGGGCATGGATTTAACCTCTGTGTGCCTCAGTTGCCTAAGCTATACCATGGGGGTATGTACAGCACCTGCCTCATAGATTGTTGGCAGGAATAAATAAATCACTCTCTGAAGTGCATAGAATGGTGTCTGGCATGTAGTAAGTGCTGAATAATTGTTACCTGTTATTTTAAACTTTTGAGCATGGCATTCTGTGTACTATTCACCCATACTATAACACTTACACATTTTTTCCAGATATCCCTAAAAATATTAAACCTGTAAAGCAATAAGTCAAAGTAATAAATTTCTTAGTAAAAACTTACATATAAATTAATGAGCAGACCTCAAACTGCCACATTTCTAGGTTTGATACACATTCATGAAACCAGCTGGAAAATGATCCCTGGTCCCAGGTTATCAGAGAAAATTCAATCCCCAAATTAAATTATCCTAGTTTTCCCCACTACAGAGTGTAATGGTAGATGGGAAGGTAGTTTCTCCTTGTTTTCTTTCAATTTGATTGCAGTCTTCTTCTGGAGTTTTTTCTGGCTCTCCTCTGTGGTGGGTCCCAAGGACTAGTTTTTGGTCACAGCTCCAAGCCAAGTTCTCCACATTCAACAGAGGGAAAATGTACAGTTTGATGCTTAAAAATAAAAATGTTTGCTTTTATTCAGTGGAGACAGCATTTGGGCCCTCAATGGGAAGAAACAGTGTGTACGAATTAAACTGGAGAATTAAACTGTGTGGCATGTTTGGACTTGGAGAGATGGCTGGTGTGACTGGGACCCACGAACAGGAGGCCAGGTTCATCTCTGAAAGGACTTTGGATCCTTCCGTGACACCAACCGCACAAAAGAGAAAAGGGCACGGTCCTCAGGACATCTGTTCCAGGATTTGCTTGGGATGCAGTTTAGATAGAGATGTGGAGTGGCTGGCCAGAACCAGAAACTCTACTTATTCCTAAGAGGAAACAGGTGGGGTGGGATGATGGCTTGATCAAGCGGAGCCCAAAGCCACCAGATAGAGGGAGGCTCACAGTTCTCTAAAGTGAATCTGTGCCACCAGCCTTGAAGAGAGGGCTGGTGTCAGACTTTTAAGGGAAAAGATATATTTTTCTCTTTGTGCAAATGCTTGGCTCAAAGCTCTTACCTTCTTGGTGCAGCTTATACACACCCAGAGATTCGGTCCCCAGACCTGGCTGGCTTCATCCCCATGGCCATTAAGAAAGAAGATTCCTTACAGATTTTGAAAATACCCTTTCACCACTAATGTTTGAAAATGCACAACTATGGGTGCATTTATTAATTTCTTTGGTTTAAAGAGTTTAACACAAAACTTAAGGGTAATTTAAGCAACCTCCACATCTGCCTGCAGTTCCCCACTAGCAGGAAGCTGTTGGTTTCTTGGAACATGCATGGGTTGTGGAATCAAACTAACCTGGGTTGGAAACCCAGTTACACCCCTGACTGGTTCTTTTTTTTGGTTCTTAATCTCTCTGAGACTCAGTTTCCTAATGGGTAAAAGGAGAATAGTAATAGCTTATTTAGTTTTTTTCCTTCGGTTTCGTGTGTGTGAGTGTGTGTCTGTGAAGATGAGATATTTTTATGTAGCCCAGGAAGAACCTAGCAGAATACCTGGCACATAGTAACCAGTCAATAATTAACTAGAACTTTGAGATCAAGTGAAGTGTTTCACGGTATGCACATTTCATAATCTCCTTTTTGATATTTTTGGGGTCCCTAAATTTTCCATGGAACCATTGGAGAAAAGCTCTTTGGAGCTCCTTTCCAGACTGGCGTGGAGCCTTGGCTGGTTACCATCACCTCGCCCTAAGAACCTCCCTGATCTCTGGGCTCAGCCTGTGGAAAGTCTGCAGTGAACAGAGCAGAGATCCTGGGGAGAATGGGCAGTGTTTCACTGACATCTTAAGTTGCATTCTGGGAAAATGGGAAAATAACTATGCATTCCTGGCTTCTCCCCCAGACTGCCAGCCACCCTCCCCCAATGCTTTTATTTAGAAACTTTGTTCATGCATTGTCTTCTGGTTTCTCATCATGTCTGGTTTTCACCTGCCTGGCTGTTGATGTGCACATCTGAACAATTATTTGTATGTTAATGGTCTCCAGGACCCTGGTGGCTGGTAATTAAATATTGCTAACTGTAGGATTGTGTGACACCTCCATGCCTGGTGAAAAGATCAGGGAACAACACTGCTCCACACGCTCTCATACCTGTCCCTGGTCCTAGATTCTGTTGATTTTGTCCTGGGTTAGAAATGTCAGGTGACCTGACATGGCCCTGGAGTTCTTTTAGTAAGGATTGCTTTGCTTGAGGGAAAAACTGGCCATGATCTGGAATGTTTTTGTTAAAGGTATTTATTATATGCCCTTATCTGGAGGGAGGCTGAGATATATATACATATATTTCAGAAATCATTTTATTCCCCCAGCTTCAAACCTCTGTCCTTAAAAACTCTCCAAAGATAAATCCATGAGAACCCATCTTCAAGAGCTGTTTATTGTCTATGATTTACAAGATGCATCCAAACAGGTGTAGAACTAGTGTGGGGTTTAGACTCAGACCACGGTTTAAATCCTAGGTCTCCCCTAAATAGTTACATGAATTTGAGCACACTATCTAAAATGTCTGAACCTTGGTTCCTTTGATTAGCACTCCAATTTGAAACACAAATGTGTGGTTAAACTATTAAATAAACATAAATAAAGCAGATAACAAGAGACTTTAAATAGTAGCTCCTAAAAAAGTTAAAAAAAAATAGTAGCTCCTTGTCTTCTTTATTGTTTCCTTTATTGATTCATCCTAGTTTTGTTTTTTATCTTTATAGGAGTACAGTTGATTTGCAATACTGTGTTTCTGCTGTATCTAAGTGAATCACTTATACATATACATACATCCGTTCTTTTTTAGGCTCTTTTTCCATGTAGGTCCTTACAGAGTATTGAG
The DNA here is from genome assembly GCF_019320065.1 of Cervus canadensis. NCBI lineage: Eukaryota > Metazoa > Chordata > Mammalia > Artiodactyla > Cervidae > Cervus > Cervus canadensis. The sequence continues at coordinate 41,072,593 of NC_057399.1, read as the reverse complement.
TAGAGTTCCCTGTGCTATAGAGTAGGTTTCTATTAGTTATCTATTTTATGTATGTGCTTGTTCTTAGTCACTCAGTTGTGTCTGACTCTTTGCGTCCCCATAGACTGTAGCCGGCCAGGCTCCTCTGTCCATGGAGATTTCCAGGCAAGAATACTGGAGTTGAGTGGGTTGCCAGTTCCTCCTCCAGGGGATCTTCCCAACCCAGGGACCAAACCCATGTCTCCTGCATTGGCAGGCAGATTCTTTACCGCTGAACCATCTGGGAAGCATTTTATATATAGTAGTGTGTATATGTCAATGATTCATCTTAGTTGTGTAAAATATACACACACACATGTATACCAGTTAACATGAAGCAATTAAACAAAATATCTCAGAGAAACAAGAACTCTGTCTGAAAGCTACTTTCTTCCTGGCAAAGAGCAAATAGATCTATAGAGTGTCCTCTGTTGGAAGAAGGAGCATTTGTTTCCCATCATTTCTGGGTTTTACCACTTTGCAAGTCCACTACTGGCAGAAATGAATGCAATGGCAAAGAGAAAGGATTACGGCAATAACAATTACACAATGCACTTTCAAAGTTGAATTTTGAGCCTTGCAGATGTAGCCTAGAGGTCAGTGAGCCCTGTTGCCAAAACTGCCTTCACAAGACTTGGGAATAATCATATGCTATTCCCTGGAGAACATGACTGCAGGATTGAGGGTGCTTACTGTTGACTTTGGACCATCTGAGAAGTACAATCACCTTCTCCATTTAAGTGCAGGAGGAAATGCTGGTGGGGGCAGGGGTGAGTACTATTATTCAATCTCAGTCTCATTCGTTAGAATTCATAGGCACATACAAGTAGTGCCTTGAGTCTAACCTAATTTCTAACTTACTGAGTCTAACCTAATTTCAGAGAAATGTTATACTATTGGAGAAACAAAGATTATAGATCTAACCCACTCAATTTTCTATCTAAAAGGATATCTCCCAAAGCCATAGGTCTTTGCAAGGAGATGACGATGGCTTTCTGGGAGTTCCCTATACTCCCAACCAGGCTCTCCTGCCTTATGGTTTGTACTCACAACTCCATATGCCCCCTTTGCAAGGCTCTCACTCTGACTGTTCTAACAGTTTCCTAGAGAAATTACCTCTTCTTCCATAGCATAAAGTTTTTCCACTTTTTGAGTACCCTGGGCTGTAGCCAGGGGGGAATTACTTCTTGCTGTCCTCCAAAGTGGGAGCAGGACAAAGAAGAGTGGACTTCAGTCCTGAGAGTGAGTGTAAGAATGAAGTGAGTGGAGTTGTTCAGTCACATCCGACTGTTTGTGAACCTGTGGACTGCAGCCTACCAGGCTCCTCCATCCATGGGATTCTTCAGGCAAGAATACTGGAGTGGGTTGCCATTTCCTTTTCCAGGGGATCTTCCCGACCCAGGGATCAAACCTGGGTCTCCCACATTGCAGGCAGACACTTCCCCTCTGAGCCCCCAGGGAAGCTAAGTGAGGGTAAGTTCAGTTCAGTCCAGTTCAGTTAGTCAGTCATATCCAACTCTTTGTGACCCCATGGACTGCAGCAAGCCAGGCCTTCCTGTTCACCACCAGTTCAAACTCATGTCCATTGAGTCAATGATGCCATCCAACCATCTCATCTTCTGTCATCCCCTTTTCCTCTCGCCTTCAATCTTTCACAGCATCAGGGTCTCTTCAAATGAGTCAGTTCTTTGCATCAAGTGGCCAAAGTATTAGAGTGAGGGTAAGCATGGATACAAATTCAAGTTTCTCTTCAAACTTTCCAACAGATACATGCTGGCTTCCTTACTAGTGGACCTATTAGATTTTTTCTCAAAGGCAAATAATCTTGTTTTCTGGAAGTCAAGACCCTCTATGTTGATAAAATAACATTTCTTTGCTTCTCAAAGCATGGGACTTGTTCTTTGAAACAACGATCATCTTTTGCCAGGAATTGTGTGTGTTTGTCCCTTCTGACCTTGAGTCAGTATGATCTGATGTTACAATGATAAATTAGTTTGATGATTACTCCCCCTGTTTAATCAAGGTTTGGAACCAGTTTCTGTTGATTTTTTTCTCTTTTTTTTGGAACGAAGAGTCGGACTGTGGTGTTGTCTCCCGCTCCATTCTCAATTCCCAATACAAAGCTAACTTTTGATTAGATATGTTACCTCTTAGACAAAAAATTGATTGGTTCCGGGGAGCTAGTATAGATCAGAAGGGATATAGATGTGTAGGTCAAAGATGATTAACATATAACATAAAATCCAAACTGTCAAATTTTATCAGTGTACTATTATCATATCTGTACTATTCAAGAAAAACCAGCAAGTTGATTTTGGCCAGTGATCTAAGAGAGCCGAATTCTTATCCCGGAGTATAAGATATGGTAGCACTTTTGATCAGGCAAATCTTTTTGGTGGAATTTCATTGTCAGCCCTGAGGGTTTAGAAAGGATGGTAAGTAAGGATCTTTAATTACAGCTCAGTCTTGAGTTGCTGAACTAAGATATGACATGGACTGATTTCAATTAAAAGTTTAATCAATATTTTAGAAAGATGAGATTGATAGTTAAGGACAGATTCTCATTGTATCGATGACTTTATGATTTTTTTTCCATGTGGACACGTACATTTAAGCACTAAGTAGCTATTTGGAGAAGCAGTAAAGCAGCCAAATTGGGTTGGCCAGACCTCAATTCAGATCCTAATTTTGCCATTTACTAGTTACATTGGGTATTTTAGTCATTGAAGCTTTTTTTTTTTTTCAAACATATCAACAGTGGAGATAACATTGAGATTTTTATAAAGGTTTAGTAAAATAATGTACACAAAGCACTCACTACATTGAGTGCCATGCTATGTTTAGGGTAAATGGCAAGTCCATCTACATTTTCAGTAAGTCAAACATACAGTTAATTCAATAGAGTGGAGTCAGTCATTCACAAGAACACATTTAATATCTCAAACTGAAGGAAATAAGCTTTGCAGTTATTCTTAAAGAGAGATTCCAGAGTCAGATGGATCCTTCTGACAATTAGATCGTGATATCTGGAGTGGAAAGACCAAGTCATGGGTCTCTCTTTGAGAACTAAGCTTAAATGGGTATTGTCAAATTTGGTTATACTTTATCTAAAAACAGTCTCTAAAATTTTTCAGAACATTGAATGTAGCTCGGTAACATAAGGAGACAGTCCTCTCTTGGGTCTCTCATGTTTCTGCGTGTTTTGCATGCAGAGGCACTGATTGCCTTGACTCTGAACCCTGTTTACAAAGATGTTTGTATAGTGAGCAGCCTTAAAAGATACAGTAGCTCACTGCTGAGTGAGGGGCACGTTTCCTTACAGTTCGGTATAATAAACATGACGTTCCCTCCAGACCATGCCTAGAGGGCAGGCATGCCTACGGCCCATTGTAAAACACGGGAGTTCCCTGAGATCAGGGTTCCTTTTCTGTTATACAGCCCACTGGGCCCGTCTGTGTCATTCGGTGATATTTGAGGTTCAGGAGAACTGTTACAGATATATTGTTCTCGACATTGATATGTGCTACAAATAACAGAGTTCTTTGTTTCTGACTCAGAGTGAATCTTGTGTATTCTGCCAGTATTCCTAAAACTGTGGCAGGCTAATTTGTTAGCTTGCCAGTAGAGTGAAATCTCAGATCCTTCATGATTTTTGACAAGTAATAATGAAGTCAACTACTCATTTTCCCACGGTGAATACGCAAGTACTTTATCTTTCTACAAACTGCTTTAGATATACCATTCTGTAAAGTTTTTTTCTGATATTAAAAGGTCGTCCCACATTAGTCACCATGAATGGGACTAATGCATGAGATGCATGAATATAATAGAAGACTGACTGGGCAGGGCTCTTCCACTGCCTAACTCAGATCTATATAGCTGTTATTTGAGTCATCTTTGTAGGTTACTGGGCTTCTGCTCTACAAATTATAACATTATGATTTCAAATGGGACTGGAATGACCAGAAAGAATTTATGAAACTTCCAAATGCATATTTATTATGAAGGCATGGATAATAAATTGGAAGAGTGTGTCAAAGCAGAGTTGATCCCAAGCAACTCTTTAGCTAATGAGGAAGGGGTAGAAGCTGTGGCTTGATCTTGAGATTAACACAGAAGGTTGAAATATGGGTGTTGTTACTAATGCCACAGAGGGGTAAAAAAATTTCTGAAGAAAAGTAAATGGGAGCAGGGAATAGCTATAGAATTATGAGATTCAATTTTATAATGATATTTGGTAACGTAGAAGGACAAAAACTAGCTTGTACCCTGTACTGTATATAACTTCTGACAGTCATTTCCTGCTGTACTTTATAGAACAATTAGGCCTGTATTTTCTCTGAGCACACAAATATCTTTCCATCATTAGCTGTTTCACTACATTCTAACTACAGAAGCCAGTACTTGTGAATGCTTTTCTGGTAGACCATTACTTACATTCAATTGTTAACGTTTTTGATGGTTTCAGATGGTATAGACATCTTAAGCTCTATGACATCCTAATGTAACTACCACGGTAGAAAAAATGAACAGTAGCAAGGAGGCGTAACATACATGAGGAGTTCCATATGAAGACCGTTTGCCCTGAAAGTGGAAAAAATATTTGCTTGGGGTCTAGCTCAATATTGATTAGCAGTGTGGCTATATTTTACAAAGTTTTCAAAACCATTCTGAAGGTTTTTCTCAGATCAAAATAATGTGAAGATCCTCCCCATGTCCTTCAAGGATCCTCACCTCCACAGCAAAGGTTGCCTGAATTGAAGACAAATAAGTGATTCTAATTAGAGCTCTAGGGAGACTGTAAAGCAATTGTCTGAAATTATTACTCAACTTCATGAGCTCATTAATGGGCATCTCTCTGTCTGCATGATTGGAGAAAGAGCAGCAAGTTCATTTTGGCCAAGCAGGTCTAGACCTGAGAGACTTCATATTCTATAATAGAACATTACCTATTATTCCAATTAGGCCTGCTTGAGTTCAACCAACAGATGAACTCTGGGTAACATCAGAAACAAAAGAAACAAATTTATTGAAGGCTGTGGGACTGTGGGATTCAAGAAAAAGTTCAGGACTAAGGCCAGTCCTTGGAATGGAGAAGAAGCAAGGAAGTTTTTGGGATCTAATGGCACAACTTGTGGAGAAACTCTTCAAAGTCAAAATATCAAGATGTCAGGATAAAAGAGAGCTAGCCATTTGAACATCCTCATAACATTCTTTGTAACATTCTTGTAACACTTTGCTTAGGATTCAGATTTCAAGGAAAGAGAACCTGGTTGGTTTAATTTGAGTCAAACACATATTTGTTCACAGGTAGGATGTAAGAAGTTGAAAGACTCACAAGGCTACAGTCAGTGGAAGGTTCATTCCTACCAAAAGCTGTCAGGAAGATGGTACCAGGGACATGAAGAAGGGATGCCCGGCAGGCAGCAACAGCAGATATTCATCACATCTAGGAAGATATAATGCAAAGAGGAATTAAAAAGCCTCTTGATGAAAGTGAAAAAGGAGGGTGAAAAAGCTGATTTAAAACTCAACATTCAAAAAAGTAAGATAATGGCATCCTGAATCATCACTTCATGGCAGGTAGATGGGGAAACAATGGAAACAGTGACAGACTTTTTTTTCTTGGGGTAAAAAACCAGATGGTGACTGCAGCCACGAAATTAAAAGATCCTTGCTCCTTGAAAGAAAAGCTATGTTCAACCTAGACAGCATATTAAAAAGCAGAGACATTACTTTGCCAACAAAGGTCCATATAGTCAAAGCTATGGTTTTTCCAGTAGTCATGTATGGATGTGAGAGCTGGACAATAAAAAGGCTGAGCACCAAAGAATTGATGCTTTTGAATTGTGGTGTTGGAGAAGACTCTTCAGAGTCCCTTGGACTGCAAGATCAAACCAGACAATCCTAAAGGAAATCAGTCCTGAATATTCATTGGAAGGACTGATGCTGATGCTGAAGCTGAAGCTCCAATACTTTGGTCACCTGATGCAAAAAGTTGACTCATTGGAAAAGACTCTGATGCTGGGAAAAACTGAAGGCAGGAGAAGGAGATAACAGAGGGTGAGATGGTTGGATGGCATCACCAACTCAATGGACATGAGTCTGAGCAAACTCCTGGAGATGGTGAAGGACAGGGAGGCCTGGCACGCTGCAGTCCATGGATCGCAAAGAGTTGGACAAGACTAAGTGACTGAACAATAACAGGAAGATACGAACCATGATGCCGTGCATTTTGGAACATCTGAGAGCTTGGCATCTTTTCAAGAGATCTAAGGAAACTGTCAGGGTCCTTAAAACTTGCAGTACAAAGTCCTTGCAAGAACCACAAACGTTGATTACAGAATGAGCTGATGCCTTGGCCCAAACTGTTGAATCATCTATTTCTGTTTCTCAACTTTCTTTATCCTTGAAAAATAAAGAAGAATGAGCTTATGTCTTTTTAGCAACCTGCATTCTTAAGAGCAGGAACTGTATCAATGGAATGGACAGCTTCAGACTAACAGTTGTAGCATTCAAAAATTTCTTTGTAAAATTTTAATTTTCGGTGTCTTTTTAGAGTGAATTATGGATTCCATGGAGTGGTACAGGGATACTTTTTTAAGCCCAGATTTCATGAATTTCCAAAGTGTGGTCTTTGGGTGAAGCTGATTCTCTTGTGTGTTCATATTCTATACACAATGGAAATACTTTAGATGGAGGAAGCCAGGAGGGTATAGTAGGAGTGGTGAAGCTAACTGAAATGCAGTTTAAAAAAAAAAAAATGCTAGAGCAACTTAATGGCTACAGTTACAGAAGACCATTCTGAGTAATAATGTGGGATGACAAACAGGAATTATGGTGCCTCAATCTTTGGTTCTAAACTTAGAGAAGCCAGTTATGTGTTGTTTACACTTTTCTCAAAGCTGAAACTTCAGGGCTGAGAAAACATAAGAATCAGATATTAGTGGATAGATGAAAATATTCCATTCATTAAACACTTACTGAGTGTTGGACATTCCTTTATGGCTTCACAGTTCAGTGCAGTAACCCCTAGTTACATGTGGGTATTGAGCACTTGAAAGGGGGCTGGTATGACTAAGAAACTGACTTTGTTATTTTATTTAATTTTGTTTTAAATTTAAAACACTGATACTTGATTTAATTTTGGAAAGCTTAAGTACTTCTAGAAAAACTTTGGTATGTGAACCTGTTTTTATTTCATGTGAGTTTAAAGAAATGTAAATATAGGTGAAGTGTTTTCTATTAGAAATTAGTGTCTGAATTGAGATCTGTTGTGAGTATAAAAGACACATTGGCTTTTGAAGATTTAATAGGAAAATGAATGTAAAATACTGCCTTGACATAAGTTTTTCTATTGATTAGGTTCCAGAAATGATATTTCAAATATACTGCAGTAAATAGAATTTGTTGTTGTCATTACAGTTTCCTTTGTTGAAAATGTGGTTACTAGAAATTTTAAAATCACGTAGATGGCTTGCAGTATCTTTTTATTGTAGAGTGCAGCTCTAGGGCCTTTAACAGATGTCATCCTACAAAATCATTCAAATAACTGAGTGAGGTAGGCTCTACTCTTCCCATTTTTACAGGAAAAGCAACTGAATGAAGCTCAGAACATTATTTAACTCTCTGAGGGTTACAGAGTTTGTGAAGGAAAGCCAGGATTTCAGGCCAGGTGGGTACGGTTCTTTTTCTTTGTACTCTGTCCAGTTATCTGTTCCTTGATATTTCTTCTCGGGAAGCCAGGGAGAGCTCACAGGCCTTCTATGTGACTTCTTCATAGTAAATAAAGCTTTGATAAGTCATCTATCTGGAAGAGGCAGATTGAAAACAAGGTTCTACCTTCTTCAAATGACAACAGTAAGATGATTTGAGTTCTTGCAAAGTGAATGAACAAAGCCCATTTACATGACCAAACAGAGGTTTACAAAGTAAGCCTAAAACTTGTTTGAAATAGCTGAGTGAAATTTGCTTAGCCAAAGGGCATGGATTACACAATTTAAAATTTTGGTTTGGTTTTCTTTATTTTTCAGAGGGTTTGAAATTCTGGACCATCTTGAGATCTAACATCTTCCATGATACTGTTTTTTGTTTTTTTTTTTAAATGCCAGTAAGGTTGAATCAACATTAGGAATTCGGCAAAGTGCTTTCATTCTTTTAAAAGAATCCAGTATATGATCATCCCAGAGAATGTGGAAAAACATTCCCAAGTGCTATTTTTTAGTGTGAAGAATGAAAAATTAGCTTCATCCCCTTGCTACTTGATTGCTTTCTCCATATAATAGGTGTTAACCAAGGACAAGGGACTTCTTAAGTGGGGCAGTGGTAAAGAATTCGCCTGCCAGTGCAGAAGACATGGGTTCAATCACTGGGTGGGGAAGATCTCCTGGGGAAGGAAATGGCAACCCACCTCAGTATTCTTGCCTGGAGAATTCCATGGACAGAGGAGCCTGGCGGGTTACAGTCCATGGGGTCACAGAGTTGGAGGTGACGGAGTACACATGGGCACAACCAAGTACAAAGTTTTCCTCAGTCACATACACAGTTGATGGTGAAGTGTGGAACAGGGTTGGCTCCTAAATTGAGGGAGGGGACCTCATTGTTCTCTGGGGCTGCACAAACTCCCTCAATGAGGGAATAAGTATTCCTGGAAAGAGGGGTGACCATTTAGCCAATTACTGCTTCATCCCACTGGAGGCCAGCTCCATGCCTGGAGAGGCAGCCTCATCTGCTCTGCACCCACACCAGCCTTGCCTCTCATAGATGAGATTACTCAGCTCAATAGTGGCAGGAGCAGGGAGTCTTGGAACTTAATGACACTCCACTTTGGAGGAAATGCCATAACATTGGGTGACTCTAAGGCAGCATGACCTCCTCTCCCCTGAAGGTTGCCTTGTTCCGTCCTTGATGCCACCTCTGTTGGCTACTCGCGCCCTGCCATCACCCAGGGGAGAGAGGAGGAAGAGTTCTCTGTACCAGAGGACTGGCATTCTCTTTCTGGTCCCTTTGCCCTTCCCCATGCCCACCCTCACTCACTTAGCAGAGCCCCTGGCTGCTAAAGAGCCTTGCTATTTTTAATTCTCTGTGAGGGGCTCTCAGGTTACAGATTATATACCAATGAGGTAAGTTACAGGTATGTAGACTCATGTTTCTAATTTAGCTTGGAACTGGTTTCAAACATTAAACAGCCTCTCTCCCGGGCTCTCCCTGTTTCTGCTCTCTTCCCGTCTTTGGCATCTCACTCCATCCTCATGCTGAGGGTCACTTTCCTTTCCAGCTGGATCACCCAACTTTCAGGCTTCTTAAATGCAAGAATCAAGGAGACTTAGATTTCACCTAAGCCTAAGTCTTCTATCAGTCCTGCATGAACTCAGCTGTAGCAATGCTATTTAAATGCATATGCTTAAAATAGGTAAATGTTTGTAAGATATTTGAGACATTTTCACTTGTCTTCATGCATATTGTCACAGATAAACCTTGCAACAGCCCAGCAAAATTAAGATTACTTTAATTACCTACACTTGGCAGATGAGAAAATTGGGACTCCAGGAGGTTAATGACTTGACTGAGAGTTCACAGTCAAGACGAAGTACAGAAGTGATGGGTGAATAAGAAACAAACCTTGGTTTGTAGCTACTTCCCTAAAAACAGCAGAGTCTGGAGATGTGGAATACTTCTTTCCTTACTTTCTATTTCTTTTCCTGGACCCTACACCAGTCTTTTAGCGTTCAGGTTGAAATGACTGTCCCTGAAGCCACTTGGTTTGGATCTCCATTCATTTCCAAGGCAAACCGTGACAGTAATCCAAGTCTATACCCCAACCACTAATGCCAAAGAAGCTAAATGGTTCCATGAAGGCCTACAAGACCTTCAAGAACTAACACCCAAAAAAGATGTCCTTTTCATAACAGGGGACTGAAATGCAAAAGTAGGAAGTCAAGAGATACCTGAAGTAACAGGCAAGTTTGGCCTTGGAGTAAAAAGTGAAGCAGGCCAAAGGCTGACAGAGCTTTGCTAAGAGAGTCTGACTATGGCTGTGAGGTAATAGCAAACACCCTCTTCCAGCAACACAAGAGACGACTCTACACATGGATATCACCAGATGGTCTATACCGAAATCAGATTAATTCTATTCTTTGCAGCCAAAGATAGAGAAGCTCTATACAGTCAGCAAAAACAAGACCAGGAGGGGACTGTGGCACAGATCATGAATTCCTTATTGCCAAATTCAGACTTAAATTGAAGAAAGTAGGGAAAACCACTTGGCCATTCAGGTATGAACTAAATCAAATTCCTTACAATTTTATAGTGGAAGTGACAAACAGATTCAAGGGATTTGATCTGATAGAAAGAGTTTCTGAAGAACTATGGATGGAAGTTTATGACACTGTACAGGAGGCAGAGATCAAAACCATCCCCAAGAAAGAAGAAATGCAAAATGGTTGTCTGAGAAGGCCTTACAAATAGCTGAAAATAAAGAGAGGAGAAAAACAGGAGAAACAAAAAGATGCCCATCTGAATGCAGAGTTCCAAAAAATAGCAAAGAAAGATAAGAAAGCCTTGCTAAGTGAACAATGCAAAGAAATAGAGGAAAACAATAGAATGGGAAAGACTAGAGATCTCTTCAAGAAAATTAGAGATATTTTCAAGGGAATATTTCATGCAGAGATGGGCACAAGAAAGGACAAAAATGATATAGACCTAACAGAAGCAGAAGATATTAAGAAGATGTGGCAAGAATACACAGAAAAACTATACAAAAAAGATCTTTATGACCTGGATAACCACGAGTGTGTGATCACTCACCTAGAGCCAGACATCTTGGAGTGTGAAGTTAGTGGGCCTTAGGAAGTATCACTACGAACAAAGCTAGTGGAGGAGATGGAATTCCAGTTGAGCTATTTCAAATCCTAAAAGATGATCCTGTGAAAGTGCGACACTCAATATGCCAGCAAATTTGGAAAACTCAGCAGTGGCCACAGGACTGGAAAAGGTCAGTTTTCATTTCAGTCCCAAAGGAGGGCAATGCCAATGTTCAAACTATGACCTATTTGCACTCATTTCACATTATAGCAAGTTAATACTAAAAATCCTCCAACCTAGTCTTCAGCAGTACATGAACCAAGAACTTCCAGATGTACAAGCTGTATTTAGAAAGGGCAGAGGCACCAGAGATCAAATTGCGAACCTCTGTTGGATCATCAAAAAAGCAAGAGAATTCCAGAAAAACATCTACTTTTTCTTCATTGACTACACTAAAGCCTTTGACCGTGTGGATCATGACAAACTGTGGAAAATTTTGAAAGAGATGGGAATAAGAGACCATCTTACCTGCTTCCTGAGAAATCTGTATGCAGGTCAAGAAGAAGCAGTTAGAACCGGACATGGAACAATGGAATAGTTCAAAATTGGGAAATTAGTATGTCAAGGCTGTATGTTGTCACCCTGTTTGTTTAACTCACATGCAGACTACATCATCCTGGGCTGGATGAAGCACAAACTGGAATTGAGATTGCTAGGAGAAATATCAATAATCTCAGATATATAGGTGACACCACCCTTAATAGACTTCCCTGGTAGCGCCAAGTGAAGAAGAGCTAAAGAGCTTCTTGAGGAAAGTGAAAGAGGAGAGTGAAAAAGCTGGCTTAAAGCTTAACATTCAAAAAGCAAAGAACACGGCATCTGGTCCCATCACTTCATGGCAAAACGATTGGGGAAACAATGGAAACAGGGACAGACTTTATTTTCTTGGGCTCAATAATCATTGCAGATGGTGGCTGCAATCACAAAATGAAAGGACGCTTGCTTCTTGGAAGAAAAGTTATGACTAACCTAGACAGCATATTGAAAAGCAGAGATATTACTTTGCTAACAAAGGTCCATATAGTCAAAGCTATGGTTTTTCCAGTAGTCGTGTATGGATATGAGAGTTGGACAATAAAAAGGCTGAGCACCAAAGAATTGATGCTTTTGATCTGTGGTCTTGGAGAAGACTCATCATCTCTAAGTGACTTGGAGAGTCACTTAGACTGCAAGGAGATCAGACAGTCCTAAAGATAATCAGTCCTGAATATTCATTGGAAGGACTGATGCTGAAACTGAAACTCCAATACTTTGGCCACCTGATGCAAACAGCCGACTCATCAGAAAAGACCTTGATGCTGGGAAAGATTGAAGGCAGGAGAAGAAAGAGATGACAGAGGATGAGATGGTTGGATGGCATCACCGACTTGATGGACATGAGTTTGAGCAAGCTCCAGGAGGTGGTGAAGAACCGGGAGGCCTGGTGTGCTGCACTCATGGGGTCACAAACAGTTTGATATGACTGAGTGACTAAAACTGAACTGAAGTCACTTGTGTGACAAGCATGCTGTATTATGTATTAAGGATTTGAAACTAGTGTGAATTTTAATTAGAATATAGGTGTTAGGGCTGAGAGGACACCAACATTAGATTGAAATAAATAGGGATAGCTAAGAATCAGAACCCAAATGTCCATTTTTTTTCTTAAAAATATGTGCATGTGCTCAGCATTTAGACAATATTTTCAAGTTAGCTTCGATAAAGACAATGCAGGGACTTCAAGGTACTTATATGGCACTGTGCCTATCTTTAAGGAGTTTATAATAGAGGAAGTAAAAAGAAAAGCTTTGAAAATAAAGCAAAGCTATTTGCAGTCAGATTTTGGCTATATGCCTGGCAACTCAAAAAGATTCCTTGAGAGGAGAAATTTCCAACTTGAGCATTTAATTTTGAACTGTGACCATTGTATTTTAAATTGTGCTGTTATATATCATTTTAGATGAGTCTGTGTATATACCTGTTTCATACACATGTGTATATTCATGCATGTACACCTAGCATGTTATTTATGCTATAAGTCAGTTGTCCTGCCTGTTTTGAGTTCATAGATTATAAAATTGTCAGCTGCTTAAAGGCAGGAATAATAAATCTGATTATTTCTAATTTTATTTATTTATGTTTATTTTGGCTGCACTGGGTGTTCTTTGCTGCATGCAGGGTTTCTCTACTTGTGGTTAGCAGGGGCTATTCTTCATTGTGCTTCATCGGCTTCTTACTGAGTTGGCTCCTCTTGTTGCAGAGCGCAGACTCTAGGCGCATGGGCTTCAATAGTTGCAGCATGTGGACTCAATAGTCCTGGATAGCAGGATCTAGAGCACAGGCTCAGTAGTTGTAGCACACAGGCTAAGTTGCTCTGTGATGTATGGGATCTTCCTGAATCAGGAAGGCATTGGCATCTACATTGGCAGGCAGATTATTAACCACTGGACCACCAGGGAAGTACAATACTGATTATTTTATCTAATTACTTATTCATTTATTTATTTTTGCTATTCCCATAATATTCAGAATAGACAGCATATGGCATAGTAGAACATGAAATTTATGCATAGCTTGGACAAGTTTCATACTTTATTAGACTCCCCATTTCCTTTTCTGTAAAATGGGAATAATACCATACATCTATAGGTTTATTGAGATCATTACACGGACAATTTTTATAAAGCAGCTGCAACAGTGTCTTAATGATAGTGTTCAATGAAGACCTGCATATATGGTTAATATTTTATATAAAATATATATATTCCCTATAGAAATTATATTTTTCTGTTTATGTGGTTAACTACCAAACATGCCTTCTTATATTACCCCTCCCATGTAACCACTAAGTCAATTTTTTCAGATGAATGAGGCAAAGACATAATAATGATGAAAGAGTTATAATGATATTTGTCATTAATAACTTTCTCATACCCGTCAAGGTGGTGCTTGGTGGAAAGTAGTGTGTCCTGTGTTTGAGAGTGGCTGAGGATGTGATAAACCACTTCCCAGTACCAAAATAAAGGGAGCCAGAATGGAAAAACCAGGCCTAAAATGCTACTGAATTTCACATGATTGTGTCAACTTTCTCTTTGTGAATTATCTGAAAATTGAAAAGAATTTTTAAGTAGAAATAATTGTAATTTGTATTCCATTTATGCTCCATTTTAACATGGCATCATTTTGGTGAATTTCCCATCCAGATGGAGTCATTCATTTCTAGTAAAGAGAAAGGATGGGTTGGGCTTATGCTCAGTCATCCGTTCATTATTTTTTCCCTTATAACACAAAACCAAATAGTTAAAGAATAAGAGGATTTTAGAGTTGATATTGTCCGATTTGATAAACTTCCCCTGTATGCATTTTCTTAGTTTTTTTTTTTTTTTTTGTGTGTGTGTGTGGTATAGTTTATTTTTAATAAAATTGCATCACTGTAAATGTGCAGTTTGATATTGGCCATTGTGTACATTTGTCTAATCAATATCACAATCAAATATCTTCTGTGACTTCAAATGCTTTCTCTTGCCTCTTTTGCAGTCAGTTATCTTTCTCAACCCCTGGCTATAGGTAACCACTGATCAGCCCTGTATCACCTTGGTCTCTGGCTTATTTCACTTAGCAGTTTGTTTATGTTGGTGCATGCACCTGTAGTTTGTTCTATTTTATTGCTGAATCTATTCCGTTATAAGGATATGCTACACTTTGTTTATGTACTACTTGAATGAAATTTGTATTGTTTTTAGTCTTTGGTTATTTATAATTCCACTATGAACAGTCATGTACATGAATTATCCTGACATATGTGTTCATTTGTCATTTGATGAGAGATAATAGGATATAAGGTTAATACATATATTCCATATATGTATCTGTACAGTTTAGAACCAGCTTCTCAGTTTATTCCAAGAGACTTGCCAGGATAATTGAAATGTGCAGTCCATTAAAATATAAGTAATTATTGATGTGATTAGGCTTCTGTCTGCATTTTTCTCTTTAATTTTCTGTTGGTTTCATTTCTAATTTGTTTCTCTATTTCTTCTTTCCATATTTTTAAGGATTATTTGAATAAATTTTAGAATTTCTATTTACGTTTTTCAGAACTTTAACACTATGATCTTAATATTCAGGTTGTGACTTTGTACTATAGATTAAGAAGTTACCATTTGGGAAGAAAATTATTTCAAAATAAATATTTTGTTTTTAAAATTACACTATTAATATCTGAATATATTTCAGAATTAAATGAAATATTTAAAATATATACCTGATAAAGGACTTGCATGCAACATTTATAAAGAACTCCTAGAACTCTATAATAAAACAAGAATTAACCTAATAATAAATTAGCAAACCATTTGGTCTTTGCTTACTTAAATTCAGTGGACTTACTATGCTAGTTTCAAGAAAAAAATATAGCAATTCAATATTTTTGTATATTGCAAAATGATGACCTAATTAAGGTTAGTTACTATCCACCACCATAAAAAGTTGTTACAGTATAGTTGGCTGTATTCCCTATGTGTACATTGCATCTCTTTGACTTATTTTATAAGTCCGTGTATTTTAATCTTACTCACCGACTTAACTCATCCAGCTACCTCCTCTGGCAGCCACCAGTTTTTTCTCTGTATGAATCTGTTCTGTTGTTCATTTGTTTATCTTTGAGTATATACATATAAGTGAGATAATACAATATTTGTCTTTCTCTATCTGACTTATTTCACTGAGAATAAACCCTATAGGTGCGTACAAGTTGACACAAATGACAAGATTTCATTCTTTATAATGGCTGAGTAATACTCCATTATATATATGTGTGTGTGTAGGTGTGTGTGTGTGTGTGTGTATATATATATATATGTATGTATGTATATGTATACATACATCTCATATCTTGTTTATCCATTCATCTGTTGGTGGACCCTTAGGTTGGTTCTATTATCTTGTACTTGGAATGGGAAAGTAGTCCAGTTTGTTCTTTTGCACATAGACATCCAGTTTTCCCAACACTGTTTATTGAAGAGGATGTTTTTCCCCCAGTGTATATCCTTGCTTCCTTTGTCATACATTAATTGACCATATAAGTGTTGGCTTGCTTTTGGTTTCTCTATTCTGCTTCAATGATCTATGTGTCTGGTTTTGTTCCAGTACCATACTATTTTGATAACTGTAGCTTTGAAGTATAGGTTGAAATCAGGAAGCACGATATCTCCAGCTTTGTCCTCATTTTAAAGACTATCTTGGCTTTTCTGGGTTTTTTTTGTTGTTGTTGTTTGTTTGTTTCCATACAAATTTTGGGATTATTTATTCCAGTTCTGTGAAAAATGCTATTGGTATTTTGATAGGGTTTGCATTGAAACTGTAGATAGTTTTGGGGTAATATGGTCATCTGAACAATATTAATTCTGCCTCCATGAGCACTGTATATCTTTTAATTTCTCAAGATAAATGAAAATAAACATCTACAGTAAGACTTGCATTAAAATGTTCATAGACACTTCACTCATCAGATCCCAAAATGGATAGAGTCCGGGTATACATCAAGAATGAGTAAACAAACTTCAGTAAATCTATAGCTTGGGATAGTACTCATCAATAAAAAGGAGCAAACTACTGATACCTACAACATTGATGAATCTCAAAAACATAATGGTGAGTTAAATAAGGCTTAACCAAAAAGTACCTACTTTAGGATTCTATTTATATGACAGTCTAGGACAGATAAAACTTTGCAATGGTAGAACAAAAAATTAAGACAGTGTTTATGGGTGATGGGTAGGAATAGATTGGGGTGGGGCATGAGGGAACTTTCTTCAGAGATGGTAATGTTTCTATCTTGACAGTGTTTTGAATTGCTCAGTTACATACTATTTGTCCAAGCTCATTTACTAATACTTAAGATGTATTCATTTCATTATATGTAAATTTTGCCTCCAAAGATATAAATAACTCTACACCAAAAAATAATTGTGTTAGCATATTATATATTTGATATTAAGGAGTTGCTAAACTTAGCATGTTGTTTCAGGTTTTTTGAATAACAACCACAAAATATCAGTGGCACACAGTAATAGTCATTCCTTTCTTGATCACATCTCTCTGAGTTGTCCAAGGTAGCTCTGCTTCAGGCTGTAAATTTACAATTGTTGGGGTGGCTCCAAGCTTTGGGTAGGGTTCAAAACTTCTCCACGTTTCTTATCCTCTTTGAACCAGTGGTTATCAGTGGCATGTTCTTCTTATTCAAAAGCTAGAACATGTGAGGAGAAGCCCAAATACACAACACTATTTCAATATTGGTTTGACTTATGTCCACTAACATCTCTTTGATGAAAATAATTCACATAGCCAAACTGAAATTCAAGGAGTGGGGAAATGCATGAGGCCAAGGCAAGTGTATGGATGAATAGTTCTAATAAGGAGATGTATGTGAAGAATTATAACTATAAATTTGACTTACCAAGATGAATTATACTGCAGTTCATGGGGTCGCAAAGAGTCAGACACGACTGAGTGACTGAACTGAACTGAGGGTGAATTATAAGATTATGACTTGGTGTTATAGGTATTCAAAGAGGTTTAGTCTTGGAGATACATACTGAAATATTTATGAATTTAGTGGTATGATGTCTGGAATTTGCCTATAATCTGAAGTGGGGGAAGTAACTGGAGGTATAAAGAAAAAATATGTCAGTGATTGAAGCTAGGTGTATGAGTACAAGGGGGTTCGTTATGCCATTCTTTCTACTTCTGTATATGTTTGAACTTTTCCATGTAAATGTTTAAAAAATAGGCCAATGGAAATTATGTGCTCACTTTTTCCTTTTATATATGGGGAAACTAAGATCCTGGGAGGGTATGTTACTTATTCTGTAATGAGACAATTAGTGATTAGCAGAATGGAGCTAGGGCCCAAGCCAATCCTTTCTACTTAACATGGCTTTTAGTCATTTATCTGGTAATTCCTTAAATATTTATTTAATACTTGTCTCTGTGTAATGTGTTATAGATAAGAAGTAAGGATTTCTCTTCTCTCAAACACCCTAGTCTAGTGAGTCAATATACATTTAAACAGAATGCAATGATGGGGGTGCTAAAATGCTACAGTGGCAGTATACACAAAACTCATGAAAATATAAGAAAAGGCATCCTTAAATCTGTTTGAGGAAATTAGAAAAGTCCTCATAGATGAGGTAAGGTCTAGACTGAGACTTGTAGGACTAGTTTGATAAGCCAGAGATTGCATGATAGGTGGTGGAAGCAACACATGCAAAGGTGTTGAGGTGTAAGAGCACATGGCATTTTGGCACTTTGGGGAAATTCTACATGACTCAGTGTAATTAAAATCTGACTGCAGTATGTGTGTGTGTGTGTGTTATTGAAGTATTCTGGAAAGAGAAGGTAGGAGAGATGAAGTAGGCTTACAAGCTACGCAAAAAGTTTAGATTTAATTCTGTGGATTAGGGTTACCTTGCTTAATTATAAGACCCCGCCACCACCCTAGTGCTCTCATTAAAATACAGACCCCTAAGTCCTGACTCTGATCTAATGACTCAGAATCTCTGAGAGACTAGTTTGGAAAACATGGTTATGGTAGCTACTGAAGAATTTTAAGCCAGGGAATGATGAGATCAGATCTGCATGTTAGAAAGACCACCCTGGCAGCAGCATAGAGGTTAGACAGGTGAAATGTCGGTACACAAAGCTAGAGTCAGAAAAACAGTTAGATGGCTACTGCAAGAGCCCATGGAAGGTGTGATGAGAGCAGCATCAGTGATTGAGCAGAGAGGGTGTTAAGGAGCTGGGAGTGGTAGGTTCCAACAGATAACTGCCTCTAGAGAGTAAGAGAGGGGGATTCTTCTTTAAATGTCTATCTGGCTGAGGTAGTAGGTTAATGCTACTGTTCACTTGTAGACAAGAGAGTTCAGGATAAATAATGAGCCTGCTTTTGGTCTTGGACAGCCTATTATGAAACATACAAAAAGGGTCCAGAGTGCAGGTTTGAGCTCAAGAGAAAAATCAGCTAGTGATAGAGATTTAGAAAATGTCAATATGAAAGTTTAAAGTATAGATATGTATTCAGATAGATCATGCAGTTTGAGAATTAAAGAAGTAAGAGGCCAGGAAAGCAGCAGCCTTTCAGAGAGAGACAGAAAAGGGACCTAGATGAAAGGTTAGGTGAAGAGAGTTAATGTTAAGGAAATCATGCAGAAGAAGGTGGGCAGATAGGCAGGAATGAGGATGGAAATAGGCTCACTGGGTTTGGAAAAACAGAGGTGATTGCTGACCTTTGCCTGGCAGTATCTGTGGAATGTTGAAAGCCAAGGCTGTGGATTTGGGTTGAGTACTTAGTGGGAAGTCAGGAAGCCTAGAATGAATGTAGGTGAATTTTCTAGAAGATCTGACAGTGATTCTCCTTTAATTGGAGTAGAAAATAGGCATTTTGGGGCAAGAGAGGTGCAGAATTAAGTATTTTGTGATTTCTTTCTCTGGTAAGACATGTGCTTCTTGACAGGTGTAAAATATTGGAAATAACTGATATTTGTAGTCCTTTTGTTAAAAATTCACTAGCTAGTCATTCATTGTTAATTTATGGCATAGATTTAATAATTTTGAGTAAATTTTTATGAAAATGTCCAGATGTGACTACAGTGTATTTGAAAGAATGCATGTTAATTTGATTCATTGAGCAATTAGGTGATTTGATGAACATCTCTCCTTGTTTTGGTGACATTTATAAATGTTTGTGTGCCTCAAGAGAATTACTTTCAGGTATGACTGTGTCAATTTTAAAACTAATGACATATTTGAAATTCATCAGATCTTTCCCAACTTTTCAAAATAAAAACTTGGAGAGGATATTTGATTGACGGCTAAATGTAAAATTTGAGACAAGTTGTTAGGAAAACCATACGTTAATAGTTAATTTTTTTCCTCAATGATTTGATTTTTTTTTTCCTTCAAGAGCTCTTAGGGGTCTGAGACAAGCTTTTAGAATACATATCTCTTTACCTAGAAATACTGTTCTATATGTTATGTTTATATCATAACTCAAGCCCTCTTTTATTTTAACTGCATGTTCTATTACATACTGCATTCTATTTCAGCTAAATTTGGGACACATTTCTTCAACCTCATGTGACTTTAAGCAAAATTGAAAAAGGCAAATTTATTATTAAATTCTGTTCAAAAACTTGTTGACACCATCACCTCCCCCTTTCTCTCCCATATTCATCTGTGAATTTGAGAACACACTTAGGCTGACAAGAATCAGAGTCAGTAAATGAAATGCAGATGAGTTTTAGCTATGCTGTTGTTAAGACTTTAGTTTGGGTAAAGGAAAGCTTTTAGGTAAGGGCCTGGAGAACTTGACCCTAAATGAAATCTGATGGTCTTGGATGAGAAATGAGAGAATGCTATTGCTCTGGTAGCTACTGGTATAGTTGAGATGGGTTGGTAAGGCCAGAAATGTGGTGGTGAGGGGAGGGAACCAACAAAGAATGGGTCTAGGATGGAGTGTTAATAAAATTAATAAAAGTTTCTATTTTCTGCAGTATGGAAAATGGAGTCATCTGTACATATCTAGAAATAAATGACAAAAGAGGAGAAACATTTTCTCAAATGAATAGTTAAGCTTATAAGGAAAAAAAAAAAAAAAAAAACCCGAAAAACAAAAAACTGAGGGCCCTAAATCATATACAAAAAATGTGAAACTAGACTGTGAGTAGACACTAAATCTATGTGCCCAAAGGACATTAGCCGATCTTGGTAACCAAGAGTTTTGTCTTTTATGAGGACTACAGGGATAAGAGAGTGGACCTTGGGCTGAGCGGTTAAGAGTTGGAATGAAGACCCTTTATTGTAATGTGGGGATCCTTGAAGAGCTCATTCAGTGTAGCAGTAGGTTTAAACATCTCTGCGGGCAAAGACAGGTGACAATTAGTCTGTCCTGGTCAGGGATCTGGATGGTAGGATAAAAGCTCCCCATTCCACTGCCATGATCTTTACATTACTGTTAAGCCATGAAATTAATGTAAAGAGGTCCTCAGTCTCAGTGCCCTTATACATCTAGGGAAAACAGACATAAATCTTTTCTGAATATATGAACCTTTAACCTGGAATGGCAAAAACTACTCCAGACAAAGCCCTATCAACAAAATTGACAAACAAAAATTATTACATGCAAATGGAAACAAGCTATGATGAACAAAATCAACAGAATCAATGACTATAAGTAGTAGACACCCAAGATTTCAGATACTAGAATTATTAAAGAATGTTATGTATGTATATGCAGAAAATGTTGAAAGAAATAGAAACTAGAGTTGAAAACACAGAACAAATCAAGATATTATAAAAACCAAATGTCATAAAAAAATAATAGGCATATTTGGAAGAAAAAAAATAAATATATGTAGATATAAATGAAAAACTAACACCAAAATGAAAAATTCAATGGAGAGATTAAACATTAAATAGGTTAAAGGTAAAGAGAAAATTGGCGAACTGGAAATTGCTTCTGAATAAATGACCCATAGTAATGCACAGAGAGAGAAAAAAGGATAGAAAAATGACAAAGGATTAGAGATGAAGGTGAGAATAGAAGGTCCAAACAAAATTTAGAGTGATAGAACAGAGAGAATGGAGGAGGGATAATATTCAAAGAGGTAATGGTTGAAAGTTTTTTAAGAATCGATGAAAGATACAAATCTTCAAATTCAGGGAGGTAAATGGACTCTTAACAGATTAAATAGAAATGTAGATCACCAGAGATGAGGAACTACTTGAAATAATTTAGAGAGATAGAATAAAATATATATAAATAGGAATTAGACTGAAATCAGGCATTTGAGTTGCAAAAACAGAAACAGTATTAGATCTGTTACAGTAATTAGATCAGAAACAGTAATCAGATCTTGAAAACTCTGATAGTTTAAAACTTCAGTTCAGTCAGTTCAGTTGCTCAGTCGTGTCCGACTCTTTGTGACCCCATGAATCCCAGCGCGTCAGGCCTCCCTGTCCATCACCAGCTCCCGGAGTTCACTCAAACTCATGCCCATCGAGTTGGTGATGCCATCCAGCCATCTCATCCTCTGTCATCCCCTTCTCCTCCTGCCCCCAATCCCTCCCAGCATCAGGGTCTTTTCCAATGAGTCAACTCTTTGCATGAGGTGGCCAAAGTATTTGAGTTTCAGATTCAGCATCAGTCCTTCCAATGAACACGCAGGACTGATCTCCTTTAGGATGGACTGGTTGGATCTCCTTGCAGTCCAAGGGACTCTCAAGAGTCTTCTCCAACGCCACAGTTCAAAAGCATCAATTCTTCAGTGCTCAGCTTTCTTCACAGTCCAACTCTCACATCCATACATGACCACTGGAAAAACCATAGCCTTGACCAGATGGACCTTTGTTGGCAAAGTAATGTCTCTGCTTTTTAATATGCTATCTAGGTTGGTCATAACTTTCCTTCCAAGGTGTAAGCGTCTTTTAATTTCATGGCTGCAGTCACCACCTGCAGTGATCTTGGAGCCCAAAAAACTGAAGTCTGACACTGTTTCCACTGTCTCCCCATCTATTTCCCACGAGGTGATGGGACCAGATGTCATGATCTTAGTTTTCTGAATGTTGAGCTTTAAGCCAACTTTTTCACTTTTCCCTTTCACTTTCATCAAGAGGCTTTTTTGTTCCTCTTCACTCTCTGCCATAAGGGTGGTGTCATCTGCATATCTGAGGTTATTGATATTTCTCCTGGCAATCTTGATTCCAGCTTGTGCTTCTTTCAGTCCAGCGTTTCTCATGATGTACTCTGCATATAAGTTAAATAAGCAGGGTAACAATATACAGCCTTGACATACTCCTTTTCCTATTTGGGACCAGTCTATTGTTCCATGCCTAGTTCTAACTGTTGCTTCCTGACCTGCATACAAGTTTCACAAGAGGCAGGTCAAGTTGTCTGGTATTCCCATCTCTTTCAGAATTTTCCACAGTTTATTGTGATCCACACAGTCGAAGGCTTTGGTATAGTCAATAAAGCAAAAATAGATGTTTTTCTGGAACTCTTTTGCTTTTTCGATGATCCAGCGGATATTGGCAATTTGATCTCTGGCCCCTCTGCCTTTTCTAAAGCCAGCTTGAACATCTGGAAGTTCACGGTTCACGTATTGCTGAAGCCTGGCTTGGAGAATTTTGATCATTACTTTACTGCGTGTGAGATGAGTGCAATTGTGTGGTAGTTTGAGCATTCTTTGGGATTGCCTTTCTTAGGGATTGGAATGAAAACTGACCTTTTCCAGTCCTGTGGCCACTGCTGAGTTTTCCAAATTTGCTGGCATATTGAGTGCAGCACTTTCACAGCATCATCTTTCAGGATTTGAAATAACTCAACTGAAATTCCGTCTTACCCACTAGCTTTGTTTGTAGTGATGCTTTCTAAGGCCCACTTGATTTCACATTCCAGGATGTCTGGCTCTAGGTGAGTGATCACACCATTGTGATTATCTGTGAAAAGAAGAGAAGCAAAAAGCAAAGGAGAAAAGGAAACACATTCCCATTTGAATGCAGAGTCCCAAAGAATAGCCAGGAGAGATAAGAAAGCCTTCCTCAGTGATCAATGCAAAGAAATAGAGGAAAACAACAGAATGTGAAAGACTAGAGATCTCTTCAAGAAAATTAGAGATGTCAAGGGAAAATTTCAGGCAAAGATGGGTTCGATAAAGGACAGAAATGGTATGGACCTAACAGAAGCAGAAGATATTAAGAAGAGGTGGGAAGAATACACAGAAGAACTGTACAAAAAAAATTTATAACTTAGTCCAAGCTTAATTATCATTAACAGATTGAATATATATGTTTTGGGCAAAGGACAATTGAGCATTTACTACCAACATATATTCACGAAGGGGACATTTGTAGGATATATGGCAAATTATAGGAAGACTGAAACTGAACCTGCCATAAAGGACAGAAATGCAAAATGGAATAAGGAGAAAATAGGTAAATCACAGGAATAAGTGTAACGAAATATTGACTGGGAAAAATAAACCCAACTACCTCTATATTAGTGACCAGTTGTGAAATTTTGAAAACAAGTTAGAATTAAAGTATGAAGCATAATAAAATGCAAGATAAAAAGGAATGATCAGAGTGAAAGTATTCTGTGAAATATTGTTTGGGAAGAGGAAGCTAAGATGATTAACTTTAGATTCTGTTACATAAGATGCATATTTTGATTTTAAGTTAACTCCTAAAATTAATAGAAATTTAAAATAATAGAAATTTATAGAAATAGAAATTTAAAATAATCAAAATAGAAATTTATAATACAATGTCAAACAAAGTCAGGCTCAAGATGAGGGAAAAAACAGCATACAAAAACCGGCTGTATAAAAACTGTAAGATAGATGAGAAAATCAAAATTCTTAATCATAATAAATGTAATGAGACAGACTTTTTTTGCAGTTCATAAGAACCATATGAAGAATGTATACCCAAAATTAAAAAAAAAAATTGGAGAATTACAAAAAGGTAATTCAACAATAGAACTGGGAGAATTTGAGACATGTGTTTTAAATATTAGTAGGTAAAACAGAAAAAGTGTTGTAAGGGTATATTTATAGATGACTTGAAAAAATATAAATGAGGAACTTGATCTAATAAACACATATAAAACAATTGAGGAATAAATGTTTCTTAATCACATAGAAAATACTTTATGAAAATTGATCCTACACTTGGCCACAGACATGTTTCAACAAATTTTGGAAAACTGGCATCATATTTAATTCAAGATTGTTTTCTGACATTACTAATTTAAGTAGCCCTATGTGTCAAAAATTTAAAAGCCCACCTCAACAAGTAAATCTTGGGGAAAAAGAACAAATGAAAATAAGAATTAGAATATTCTAGAACTCAATGAGATAAAAATGCATATCCAACCCGTAGGGTACATCAAATTCCTACACTGAAGGAAAACTCATTTAGGAAAAAAGAAAGGCTAAAAATTAGTGACATATGGATGCAACCTAATAAATGAGATAAAGAATAACAAGATTATCACAAAGAAAGATGAATGAAATAATAAAAGCAGAAATTAATTTTAGAAGATATGATAGGTAAAATCAATAAATCAGCAGAGTCACTTTTTTGAAAAATCTAGGATAGCTCTGGCAAGACTGAAAGAAATGAGAAATAACAAATTGTAAGGACAAAGAGGAAAAACTAGCACAAAAAATTTCAAGTAATTACTAATATGCTTAAAACTGTTATGGTAGTGTTCTGAAATTTTAGATGAAATGGCCCCACCAGCTTAGCTCAGTTGCACAGTCATGTCCAGTGCTTTGCAACCCCACGGACCGAAGCACGCCAGGCTTTCCTGTCTGTCACCAGCTCCCAGAACTTGCTCAAACTCATGTCCATTGAGTCCATGATGCCAACCAATCATCATCCTCTGTCGACCATTCTCCTCCTGCCTTCAATCTTTCCCAGCATCAGGGTCTTTTCCAATGAGACTATTCTTTGCATCAGGTGGTCAAAGTATTGGAGTTTCAGCTTCAGTATCAGTCCTTCCAATGAATATTCAGGACTGATCTCCTTTAGGATGGACTGGTTGGATCTCCTTGCAGTCCAAGGGACTCTCAAGAGTCTTCTCCAACACCACAGTTCTCAAGGATCAATTCTTTGGAGCTCAGCTTTCTTTATAGTCCAATTCTCACATCCATACATGACTACTGGAAAAACCATAACTTTGATTAGACAGACCTTTGTTGGCAAAGTAATGTCTGCTTTTTAGTATGCTGTCTAAATTGGTCATAGCTTTTCTTCCAAAGAGCAAGCGTCTTTTAATTTCATGGTTGCAGTCACCGTCTGCAGTGATTTTGGATCCCAAGAAATTAAAGTCTGTCACAGTTTCCATTACATCCCCATCTATTTGCCATGAAGTGATGGGACCAGATGCCATGATCTTAGTTTTTGTGAATGTTGAGTTTTAAGCCAACTTTTTCACTCTCCTGTTTTACTTTCATCAAGAGGCTCTTTAGTTCTTCACTTTCTGCCATCAGGGTAGTGTCATCTGCATATTTGAGGTTATTGACATTTCTCCTGGCAATCTTGATTCTGGCTTGAGCTTCATTCAGCCCATCATTTCACATGATGTAGGGCTTTCCTGGTGACTCAGAAGGTAAAGTGTCTGCCTGCAACACGGGAGACCTGGGTTCAATCCCTGGGTCAGGAAGATCCCCTGGAGAAGGAAATGGCAACCCACTCCAGTACTCTTGCCTTGAAAATCCCATGGATGGAGGAGGCTGGTGGGCTACAGTCCATGGGGTTACAAAGAGTGGGACAAACTGAGCGACTTCACTTTTACTTTCACTTTTTCACTCTGCATATGTTAAATAAGCAGATATATATGATAATATACAGCCTCGATGGACTCCTTTCCCAATTTGGAACCAGTCTGTTGTTCCATGTCTGGTTCTAACTGTTGCTTCTTGATCTGCATACAGATATCTCAGGAGGCAGGTAAGGTGGTCTGGTATTCCCATCTCTTTAAGAATTTTCCACCGTTTGTTGTGACCACACAGTCAAAGGTTTTAATGTAGTCAATAAAGCAGAAATAGATGTTTTTCTGGAACTCTCTTGCTTTTTTGATGATCCAGTGGATGCTGGCAATTTGATCTCTGGTTCCTCTGCCCTTTCTTAATCCAGCTTGAACATCTGGAATTTCTCGGTTCACATACTGTTGAAGCCTGACTTCGAGAATTTTGGGCATTACTTTGCTAGTGTGTGAGATGAGTGCAATTGTGTGGTAGTTTGAACATTCTTTGGCATTGCCTTTCATTGGGATTGGAATGAAAACTGACCTTTTCCAGTCCTGTGGCCACTGCTGAGTTTTCCAAATTTGCTGACATATTGAGTGCAGTACTTTAATAGCATCATCTTTCAGGATTTGAAATAGCTCAACTGGAATTCCATCACCTCCACTAGGTTTGTTCATAGTGATGCTTCCTAAGGCCCACTTGACTTTTCATTCCAAGATGTCTGGCTCTAGGTGGGTGATCATAAAAATTTTTATGCTAATGTTTTGAAATTTTAGACAAAATGGCCCCATAGAAAACAGAATATTGAAGAAGTACCTGAATAAACACATAATCATCAATGTAACTGAATCATATGGTACATATGGTACATAATGGTACATACAAAAGCATATAGAAACTGAACAGTTTTAGGAATGAGCTCTCAGAATATTCGTGAAGCAGATAATTCCAAGCTTGTACAAATAATTCAAATAATAGAAACATAAGGAAACCTCCCCAACTTGCTTTATATTTAAGACTAATATGATCTTGAAAATCTAGAAGGTTACTCTGGAGCCAATATGAAAATCAAATCTCTATAGTGTAGATACAGAGAGACTCCTTCCTTCTTCTGATCAGGGTTTGGACGGCAACAAAATTTCCATCCTTTGAATGTGGACAGTATAAAATGCAGGAAAATTTAAGGTAAGGGTAATTAGACTGCAGTCTCACTATAAATAGATTTTATTTTCTAAGCACCCAAAAGGGCAAAAGAGATTTTTTTGACCTGATAAGTAAGGAACAATTAGCAATAAAACTAGTCAATTTATTATATGTTAAACTATTGACACTTTACCGCTAAGTTGAGATAGGAGAGCCCCTGGGAAGAGGAAATTTACATCTTGGGGTAATGTACTATGAATCAGTTTTCTTGACTCAGCACTATATGCATTTATCTTTAAAACCTTTAATGTGGGTTTGAAGTTGGTGTTGTCATAATTTTTCAGATTAAGGGAAGGAGGCCTTGAGTTGTAAACTAGTAATTAGTGTAGCCAGTTATCTTAGCCATAGGCTATTTCATTAGAAAGGCCATGCTTGTTTCCTGACACCAAGTTGACTCTTAAGATAGGAGTATTTTCTAAGACAGATCAAGCTGAGTAATATGAGCTGATTTAACTAAGAGTGGCTTAGCTATTCTGTCCCTAAAAGATAGTTAGAAGATATATCTATCTTTTTAAATATACACTGCATTATTCAGATGGAAAGCATATAAAATGAGCACGCATTAACTAAAAAATAGTAATAAAAGAACACGTGGAAAAATACCACCAAAAATCTGAAATAAATTATTTTTGATTCCGTGGAATGTATCTGAATGCCCCTCCTTTCCAAATCCCCCAACCCTGAATGGAGGAACCACTATGTAGATTTTTGTGCTGAATAGTCGCTTTAATTCCATAGCTTTGCCAATAGTGGAGATATTCTAAACAAGACACTACTTATTTTTAGAGTTATATGTGGTGCCTAATCTTGGATTTGCTCCTTATCTAGAGAAAAACAAACTTGGAAAAAACCGTTTTTGTGACAACAAGGGAAGCTTGAATGTGGAATGGCTATTTAGATAATAATATTGTAAAGAACTCAACTGCCAATGCAGGAGACACAAGAGACATGGTTTGATCCCTAGGTTGGGAAGATCCCTTGAGGAGGGCATGGCAGCCCTCACCAATATTCTTGCATGGAGAATCCCATGGACAGAGAAGTCTGGCAGACTATGGTCCATAGGGTTGCAAAGGGTTAGACACAACTGAAGTGACTGAGCATGCATTTTATCAATAATAAGCTTCCTGAGTCTGTTGAATGTACTGTGATTAAGTTACAGAAACTCCTTGATTTTTGGAAATATACACTCAAGTGTTCACAGATAGCAAAATTAAATAAATGAAACATTGAGTGCAAACCTAATTACCTTCATAAGTTGAAGGTTCTCAAGAAAAGATGAGTTGAATAGAATTATTCACTGGTATCTCCTGTCTGTGAGTTGACAAGACTCTACACTGGGGAAATTGATGAAGTACTAAATTTGTCCCTACAGGAATGGAGGAGGGGCAGTTAGGATTAGGGTTAGGGTTAGTTGGAGAGAATTTGCAGAGGTTCAAATTTCTTGCATAATTTTGTGCATTTTCTGTGCTGCACAGACCTGCCTGGTAAGGTGGCAGCAGGTTGGAGGTTGGCTGGTGGTGCTGAAATTCAGCAGATGCATTTTTGCCTAAGGAATGGATGCTGGGAGAGGTTCTTTGTAATACCTTCACCTCATGGATGTCTTCTCTTCCCAAATTCCCCCACTATGAGGGACTTATCTTTTCAGCCAGTTAATCTGCCTGAAGAAGATACCCTTGAAGGAATTTCCATGAAATCTAGTTTCTTACTGATGCAGTGCTGCTAGCATCTTTTTCATTCCCATATTTCCAGTAAGTTTCTCCTTATTTCAAGCCCTCCACCGTTCATTTCTGGATTCAACAACCTCTAGAGCTATAGGTCCCTGTGCCTTTTGAAGATGGTTTGGCACAAATCATGTTGGTTCTCAGCTTTCTCTAGTGCCAGCTTGGAAATAGGCTTGTTTGTCTTGGCTAACTATGGGATTACTGGGCCATCTGATTTCCAGATCCAAAATTTGTTGGCTATATCTGCTTTCTTATTCTGTCTGTATCTAAGGATTTGTCTTTTTAAGAATTCCTTGAGTGAAGTTTTAATGGAGTTTCAGATGAAGCAAACTGAGATGCATATTTCAGCCCTTCATCTTAACATGGAAGCCTCTGAGATCTCTATTAAAATACATGATCATTGGTTTGTATTATTTCTTTAGAAACATATTTGTCCTAAAGGAAAAATTGTGAGAAGGTAGCCACTAGGTTAGTAATGCTCCAGGGATGAAGTGTTGGGTTGGAAGAAGCGCCCTCATGTCTTTCCCCATGTTGACACTCAGCTTAGGTTCTATGGCACGTAAGTTCCTGGTCCAGACCGAGGCAGGCCCAGAAGTGCCCAGGGTGTTCCATTGCCTCCAGGTAGGAGGGTCTAGAATGGGTTGGGTTATTCCAAACTTGATGTATGTGGGCAGTGCCAAACTTAAACTCTAGCAAGAGAGCTCCTTGCCTTGGGTCCAATGTCACACTCCCCTGTAGCCCTTCTCCGGCCGTGTCTGTGGGATTGAGGCTCCGTCTGCATGCCTAGCAGTATCCATGTCACCTACACTTCAGACCAGACCCCAGAATTTCCATCCTAAATGGCCTCAAGCCTATATCATGGGTTCGTGTGATTCTCTTCCCTGGATGTTCCCTCCTGGGGGTGTTTCCCACTGATGGGTATGGATGGAGAAGTGGCCAAGAGAGAAGTGACTGTAGGGAATATGACTAATGCTTGGATATATGAGCTAGGGGTCAGTAAGTGATCATGTGAGACCTACTGCCATGCCAGACAGATCTGGGGTGAGAAGACAGGGAGGTAGACTAGGAACCAAGGGCCAAGGGTCATGCCATCATGTCCCAGGGTGGAATCCTAAGGAGACTGAGAATTCCTCATTGAAGCCTGACCTTCTAGGTTCTTCTTTGTTTTTAAATTTAATTTTTTTTAAAAAATTTCTAATTTATATAGGAATATAGTTGATTAATAATGTTGGATTGGTTTCAGCTGTACAACAAAGTAATTCAGTTATACATATACCTATATCTATTTTTTTCAAATTATTTTCCCCTTTATGATAGGTTATTACAGGATATTGAGCCGAGTTCCCGGTGCTATCCAGTAGGTCCTTGTTGGCTATCTGTCTTAAATATAACAGTGTGCATATGCCAGTCCCAAACTCCTAATATTTTTCTCCTGATTTTATATTTTGAAGGCAGAAGGAGAGAATCTGTTTTAGTAAATGGCTAGCTCTTACCTTGAATTTTAAGTTTTGTTTCTATTGTATATGGACCTCGGTTTGGCTCTGGGCCCCTACAGAGGTGAGTGGGGCTGAATGTGGGATAAGACCCTAGGCAAACCTGTGTCCACAGAGATGATACATCCATCTTCCCATGGTTAATTCCAAGAGACCTGTATCTGTGAAACTGCCCTTGTACATTTTGGTTTGAGCTCCATTCCTCTTCTGAGAAGGAGCCTGCCTCTAGCACTGAGTTAGGAGTCTTGACAACCTGATTCTGATTGACCCCTCTCCTAGCAGCCTGGCTCCTTTCTCCTCTCCCCCTAGCTCTGGCTGGTTTTCATTTACAGTCTTCCCTGGAATCAAAATGTTAGGACTTCACCAATTCTCATGACAGCAGCACAGCCATTTTGGTTGTTTCTGCAGTATGGATTATGGGTCACTCATTGCCCCATATCCTTATACACATGATTTCTACTTCACAGCAACCCTGGTGTGATATCTATTATATCTATAATAAATAGATATTATTTATAGATGGGAAACCTGAGGCCCAGCGATGTGAATTAACATATTCAGAGCTGTACAGAAGGTAACTAGGATTTTGAACCCAAGTATCTCTGACTCCAAAGTCTTTATGACACTGCTAGGAGACTTGAATTCTGTGTGACATCCACCAGCATGGATACCCCCAAAGAGTAGTGACAGCCTTGACGGAGGCCTGACTTTGCTACTGGATAAATGCACATTGCACATTCAGCCTCTGGCCATTGTCTTTGGGAACCAATCCGATGCCGGAGTTAGACCGCTTACCCACTGTCTTGCCTTCTTGGTTGGTCTTTCTTCCCTTCGGACTCAAAGCTAAGCTTCTGTCATGTCTTGTAGTATCTACACGTGATTCATTTGTTGGCTACAATTGAACATTACCTTCTGTTTGGGCCTGAAGTTCACCAAAGAAATGCAGTGATTTCCTAGGGAGCTCTGTTACTGCCAGTCATAGAAGCACATCAGATGTACTGCATGCACTAGAACTTGAAATCCAAAAAGACCCCTAAAGATCAGTTAAAATAAACCTGTTCCAAAAACCTACAAAACTTTGTACTAATTTCTTTTAAAAAAAAACCTTACTAGTATTTCATAAATTTTTACAGCCCATCTGCAGTTGTGAAACTCAGTGTCAGACTGAAAGCAAATGAGTTCAACAGAGGTGAATGATGTCAGTTTACCCCTGAGAATTATTTATACTTCAATAAAAAGTTTAGTAGTCAAGATTAACCTAGCTGATTAGAAAATTATATTAATGAAGGAAAAAGTCAGGGATTTGTTAATTATGTGGGTCAATTGATTTTTCTTACATCCAAGATCTTAGATAGAACTTCTGAAAGTGGCCAACCTGGCTTTTCTTTCTTTTTTTTATTCAAACATTTATACACCCGTTGTGGAAAAAGTGGAGAATGGGTCAGGACCAGAGCAATAAATTCATTCATGCCTTGCTAATTGTAAATCAAAGCTCTTATTCATTGCTTGCTTGCTTTCTTCATTGACTTATTCCCTAAACCTATATTGAGCTGCTTTTTTTGTTCATTTAGTAGGATTTCATATCATGATACATAATTCTCACAACTTCCTTGCTGCTGCTGCTGCTAAGTCATTTCAGTGTGTCTGACTCTGTGTGACCCCATAGATGGCAGCCCACCAGGCTCCGCCGCCCCTGGGATCCTCCAGGCAAGAATGCTGGAGCGGGCTGCCATTTCTTTCCCCAATGCATGAAAGTGAAAAGTGAAAGTGAAGTCGCTCAGTCATGTCCAACTCTTCGCAACCCCATGGACTGCAGCCCACCAGGCTCCTCTGCCCATGGGATTTTCCAGGCAAGAGTACTGGAGTGGGGTGCCACTGCCTTCTCTGCACAACTTCCTCATTCAATCAATCCCTAATTTAATATTTCTGTGCTAAATCACTTCAGTCACGTCTGACTCTTTGCGACCCCATGGACTGTAGCCCACCAGACTCCTCTGTCCATGGGATTCCTCAGGCAAGAATACTGGAGTGGGTTGCCATGCCCTTCTCCAGGGGATCTTCCTGACCCAGGGATCGAAACTGTGTCTCCTATATCTCCTGCCTTGCAGGCAGATTCTTTACTGCTGAGCCACCAGGGAAGCCCAAACATCAAATCAAAATTCAAGCCTATGGCTGTTTCATGTTGATGTTTGGCAGAAACCAATACAATTTTGTAAAGCAGTTATCCATCAATTAATAAATAGATGAAAAAAAAAAAGATGCTAATTCTAGAGCAAAAAACAAACCGAAAAAAAAAAAATAATTCAAAGCTAGAGCTTCTGAGTCTAACTTCAGAATTCTTTTCCCTATAATGTGGCAATTGGCTAGAGGTGACTACTAAGAGGGCTTCCCTTGTAGCTCAGTCAGTAAAGAATCTGCCTGCAGTGCAGGAGACCCGGGTTCGATCCCTGGGTTGGGAAGATCCCCTGGAGAAGGAGTTGGCAACCCACTCCAGTATCCTTGCCTGGAAAATCTCATCGACAGAGGAGCCTGGTGGGCTGCAGTCCATGGGGTCGCAAAGAGTCGGGCACGACTGGGTGACAAGAGAGAGAGAGACCACTAAGAAGACTTAATTAATTTATAGGAGATTTAAATTCACAAAATACAAGTTATTGTGGTTATTGTGATGATAGAATTTTTTTTTAATTAAATTTACCAAAATTGAGATTTTCAGAAATGTTTGATATGTCAACATATCACCTTCCCAGGTAATGCTAGTGGTAAAGAACACTCTTGCCAATGCAGGAGACGTAAGAGACACCAGTTTCATCCCTGGGTTGGGAAGATCCCCCTGGAGAAGGGACTGGCAACCCACTCCAGTATTCTGGCCCAGAGAATTCCATGGACAGAGGAGTCTGGTGGGCTACAATCTGTGGGGTTGCAGAGACTAAGACATGACTGAAGTGACTTACCACAAATGTAAATAAGGGAAACCTGAATTTCCTAAAAAGTTGTTGACAAAATAGTATTCTAGTTTAGTCTATTAACTTCCATCAAAATGTATTCCTCAACTTAGTAGAAGAGATTATAACTTTATCATCTTGAAATGGTAAAAAATTTTTTTTTACAGCTTTTTAACTCAAAGAACAGCTTTACTCTTTATTTGAATAATAATTATACAAATAATGGTCAACTTTTGTAGTTAAAACCCTCATTTACCTAATCAAATACCTTGATCAATTTTCTTCAGAGCCATTAAGAACTTCCAAATTTTACTTATATTTTAATAAAATTACTTTTATTGTGATAATGTTCAAATATATTTTACAAGGATGAGGCAGATGTCAAATTTTATCAGGTATAGCTTCTGTTATTGAGTTTTGCTTTTGTTTTTTTAACAGTTATTATCTTGACCTAATTTAATATTGCAAGTCTAAAGGAAATTTTGACCCCCTAGAAATAGTAATATATTTTTTTCCTTGAACCAAACACCTGATTCTAAAGTTCCTAGTAAAAAACAACAATAGCCAGGGAAATGCTAAATAAGACACACAATGAGAAGGTACTAGCCCTATCAGATACTAAAACCTGTTATAATTTACAATAATTATAATAGCATAGTCCTGGAATATGAATGTTGCAGGAAGGCGGACCCCTTCCAGGGCCCAAAAGTGGGCTGTTGTCTAACACTCGGAAATGAATTGTCCGAGGAGACACATGTGCTGAGGAAGCAAGAGATTTTATTGGGAAAGGGCACCCAGGTGGAGAGCAGAAGGGTAAGGGAACCCGGGAGAACAGCTCTGCTGTGTGGCAGTCTCCGGTTTTATGGTGATGGGATTAGTTTAGCCAATCTAAATGGCAATTAATCTTTAGCCAATCATTCTGACCCAGAATCCTTCCTGGTGGTGCATGCTTTGTTCAGCCAAGATGGATGCCACAGAGAAGGATTCTGGGAGGTGGTCGGACATGTCGTGTCTCTTTTTGACCTCTTCCACTTGGTGGTGGTTTATGAGTTCCCTGTTCCTTACCAGGACATCCTGCTGTGAAACAACTCACGCAAATGGTTACTATGGCACCTGGCCAGGATGGGCGGTTTCAATCAGTATGCATCCCCTAACATGAATATAGATCAATCAATAAGGGAAACACAAAATCCATAAACTCAAACTCATAAAATAGTGTATAATACAAATGGCACTTAAAATTCTGGGGCAACTGATAAATAGTGCTAAAGTAGTTAATTCATAAAAAAGGAAATTCATATGACTCTTAAACATATGAAAAAATGACCAACCTCACTTATGATGAGAGAAATGCATATCAAAACTGTAATATATATATATATTTTTTGCCTACAAACCTTGCAAACATGAAAATATTGGCAATGGTTTTGGAAATCAACACCCTCATACACTGGGGGAAACATAACTTGGGGTAACTTCCATGGGCAATCTGTCCAAATTGATCAAAATTTGAGATGACCACACCCTTTGGCTTGGCAATTCTATTTCTTGATTTATATTAGAATTGCATCTTTGTAACTTGTACAAGAACTTATTTATAGTTGCTATTTCCAGTAAAGAAGTGTAAATGGCTAGAGTCAATGAATAAGTGAGAGAATTTTTTTCTATGTGTTTTGTCTTCTCAGTTTTATGCCATATTCATATATTAACAATTCAAAAATAACACTTGAACCAAAAAATGATTCTTCTGTTTATAGTTTTTAGTAAAATATTGATTTTTCCATGTAATATTTCAGTTTTATGTTTTATTCCTATTTTTCCTATAAAGTCCTTTTTTCCCCCCCTCAGGTCAGGTTTCATGGTTTTCAAAATTCCAACAAATTTTACCAAGTGTAGTTTTGGCCATTGCCATTTTTGTTTTGTGATGGTTATTATTAACTGTGAATTGAGCTAAAAGGCTTTTTAGTTTATTTCTTGGTTAATCTGTAATCAAGTTAAGAGTAATTCCTCTCTTGTATGTTACTAACAGTCATTATCATTGGCAAAGCAAGAGCAAAAATAAAATAATAATATCTTCAGCTTCAAAATGGCGAGGTCAGCATTTCCCATTGAAGTGAAAACTTGCCTTTTAGGATAGCCTTGAATGTTACTATGAATGTCATCTAAATGATTCCCTTTCTTTTCAGAGACTTTTACATAACAATTTTCTTTTATGTTCTGTGTATAAAAGGAAGTCTTGGCATGGATGAAGACAGCTCAGGAAGTAATATAATGAACAAACTATCACTTCCTTAATTAAGGTATATTAGTGCTTGCAAGCCTCAGAAATCTGACAGCACCCACTGTCTCTGAATAAACCAGATCCTAAATGTAGTGGTCCAAGTAGGAGACTAATTTTAAGTCCCCACTTCAACCTCCAAGATGAGAGTGGTCTTTATTCCTAACATTTGACGAAAACATCAATGATTAGGAAGGTCAAATAGACATTTACAAAGATTAATTAAACTGGGCATTTCCCCTGGTTTTTGTAGATCTAATAATCCAGAGTAGGATTGATATAATTCATTATGTCCCAGGAAAACTAGGGAAATGGACCTGCATAAAGAATTGTTTCATTTAGCAAGTGTTTATTGAGTGTCTACTTTATACCAGGCTCGGGCTATGTGCTCAGTCACTCAATCGTGTCTAACTCTTTGGGACCCTATGGACTATAGCCTACCAGGCTCCTCTGTCCTTGGAATTTTCCAAGCAACAATACAGGAGCCAGTTGCCATTTCCTAGCCCAGGGGATCTTCCCAACCCACATCTCTGACTTCTTCTACATTGGCAAGCAGATTCTTTGCCCCTGCACCAGCTGGGGAACAGGCATTGAATTTACAAACAAAATAAGACAAGTCTCTGCTCATGAGGGGACCCTGGCATTTATTTAACCCCTGCATTTTTCCTTTTGCATTGCCAGGTAGGTGTACGAATGCATATGTGATTATTAGTTAGATCTTTCACATAGAGCCCTGAGACAATTAAAGACTTGAGAGTTTCAGAGACCCGCTTAAAACTTTTTTTTTTAACCCAGTAAATGGTAAAGTTCACTCTTTCAGGATACTCTGTATCCTGTCCCATTGAGATGTTAATTGATGACTAATTGCTCTGCATTATCCATAAGCCCCTACAAACATTTTTAATAGCATGCTCTTTGTTATAATTTAGGGTCAGTGACTGCTGTCTCTTGAATGGTTCTTCCTCAGCCTACAAAGTGTTTGGCTGGCATGCAGGGACCTGAGGAAGCTTAGCAGAAACGTGGTCCCATGAAACATAATCCTGCTACACCCTGAAATGGATAGATGGCTCTGTCATGCCAGTATGCATGCACACAAGGGCTGGTGAGTGGAAGACTCTCAGCCAGAACCCTGAAAGGCACTACCATACGCTCAGCCAGTTCTGCCAAAGGAGAAACCACCTGCCAAGGGCATACGTGGGAGTGGCTATGAAAATCCTGTTTTCCTTATGTCAGAGTTTGCTCTTGAGCACTGGAGTAGAAAGGCAGCGAGTAAACCTTTCCCTGCCTAATGGGGTGTCTGTTTTGAGTTCAAGATGTTTCTGTATTGGAGAGAAATATCAATAGCTTATTTTCAAGGCACTCTAAAACAAAAGTTTGAAAATCGTTTTTTTTTAAAAAATGATTGTGGCTTATGTTGGCCTGATAACAGGAACACTGTGATGGATAGAGGAATGGAAAATTGTTAAGCATTAAACCAAAATGAGTGCTTGCTTCAGATGTTCCCATTGCTCCATATAGATTCTCATGGAATGCTGGGGATAACTGGACTGGTGTTAGTGAAAATAGAAAATAAAGTTAGGTCGTTTATAAATCTGGAATAGTTTTAGTTAGCTTGGCGTTGATCACATCTTAAATCATCTCTCCAAATCCCCATCCTTTTCTTTTATGATTAAAAACAGAGTAGATTTCTTGCAGAATTATCTGCAATTTAAAACTTGTTCTCTAAACAGAAAACTATTTAGGAGGACTAGTTCCCTTAGCAATGTGTGACCTTTCTAACTATATCTCTTATCTCACACAGCCTTCCACCATCTTCTGCTAAAACCAGGCCATCGCTCTGTTTCATGTTAAAGATTGTCCTCGATTCTTTCCCAGATTTACTAGCTGGAGCATAATCTTGCTAAGAACAGTTTTGTCCTCATCTTTTATGAATACTCTTGGTATGGATGCTCTTGACCAGATCAGTGCCTGCATATGCCAGCTTCTGAGAATGTTCACTATGCACTTATAGCTGTCCCTTCTCTGTAGAATCCCCCTTGGCTAATGGGAACCTCTGGACTTTGGAGGATACACCCACATACCACTTACAGCCAATGGCTAGAAAAGTCAGCCTTTCTCTCAAGGTAGGGCCAATTCTGAAGTTAAATTCATGCTTCTGAGTTTGTCACAGGTTCGGGGTAAAGTCAGACTCCAGTCTAGTTTACTGATATTTGCAATAGAGTTATTAAAATCTCAAGACTTGTTTCAGTTCAAAGCATTGTAGCTTAAGGTTAGACTTGCAAGACTCCTGGAAGCTGAATTCAGAGGAATGGGATGTGATTGGTTCTTGACCTCTTTCCTTCCCATCTTGAGCTGTTATGATGATGATGAGGGAGTTAGGAAGGTAAGGGTAAGTGAAGGGAATTCACTCTTGATTGGCAGCATATTGGCAATAGCAAGCTCGCCCTTCTTGCCTTGTTGTTGGCAGATGCCTTACCTGGGTCTAACTTCTGAGTATTGGTAACCAGCTTCCAGTTATGCAGTGTGGCATCTTAGGTGGTCTTGGATGCCCAGGCAGAAGTCTCAGGGGGCTGATGTTGCTGTGAGCGGCTCTTGGTGGGCAGCTCTCTGTACCTTCCTTACACCAGCCCATCACTGATCAGTATGAGCCACTGTTTGTGCCTACTCCTCATCTGGTGAGCTTGGCTCAGCCTATAGGAAACTTGCCTCACTCTGAGTGAAACTGGGAAGAAGCGGAGCGCAACCTTAGCATTTTCTGACTACCACCTTCCTCTGTCTGAAGGTCTAACAGTCAAGGTGTTCTGGTGGCATCCAGGTGCAGCAACAGTTGATAACATTCTTCCATTCCCAGTAATGCTTTCAGTATCCTGAATGATTCTCTAGGGGACATCTGACTTGGTTGGGAAGGAAAGAAGGAAGCTGAACTGCACCCCACCCATCCCAGTTGTACAGAAGACAGAGTAAATTCTGATTCACAAACTTCTCCCCAAAAGATGGCTCCTCTTCCACTCTGTACCCACTTCATAGGAGGTTGCTTTACTGATTCTTCTCAAAGTCCTCCTTCTTAGAAGGTTGTACTTCAGTGATGTCAAGCATCATTGTTGTTCAGCTAAATCGTCTCCAGTTGCTAACTCCATCAGGAAAGGGTCTTCGTGCATACAGCAACCTCAGGTTACTAACCTGTTAACTGGTTCCCTTTCTACATCCTTTCTATTATTTCTCAGTTCAGCAACTCTCTATGGTCAAGAAAAGTCTCCTTAGACTGGTCTCTAAAATCTTTGACAACACTGACCCAAAGCAATTGTAGTTTTGGCTCCTACCATGAGCTCACCCATTGATATGGGCCTATTCAAAGAAGTTTTACTCTATCACATCTCTGGGGTGTTTCTCATGCTGTGTTTTCCATCTGCAATATCCTTTAAGTTTGACTGAAAAAAAATCTCTATTCATTTTTTAGGTCAACCTCAACCTGTCCTCTTCTCCATAATGTCCTACCCCTTCCTTCAGTAGGAATTAATTCTTTCCATGCCATTCACATTATACTTTACTTCTCTGGTTCTACCTTATTACACTGAGAGATTGTAAGAAATTGTAAAGTGAATGTATATCTTATTCACCACATTTTCACCACGAACCTGGCAAAGTACCTTGAACCTAGTAAACATTCAACACTTTAGTGAGACTAAAATGATAGGTTAGGTAGAGTCAGATTATAGAAAGAGGCTTAAATGACCTCAAATAGTAGTTCAGCTGATGGTATCCATCAAAGAGTTAGGGTATTTTTGTAATTTAGTTAAAAAATCTGCTCATATTGCAATAGCTTAGGGACATATAATACAAAGCAAGCCATGAACATAATAGTGAGAAATCCAACTCACAAGTAATGATTGGCTAGTAGGGCAATCTCTGCTCGGCAATATCTGGGGGACAAACTAAAACCATGTTTGCTGGATCTAAAACCAACTGAGTCTGAAAGAAGATCAAGTGTGGAGGCACCCAAAGATGAGTCTGTGTCCCCCAAAATTAGCATGATGCCAGATGCCAGGATTCATTAGGCTGGAGGTGGGGTGGAGGAGAAAATGAAGTGGTCAGGGCCAAA
This sequence comes from Cervus canadensis, assembly GCF_019320065.1. Lineage (NCBI taxonomy): Eukaryota > Metazoa > Chordata > Mammalia > Artiodactyla > Cervidae > Cervus > Cervus canadensis. Next base: position 41,032,686 of record NC_057399.1, on the reverse strand, counting down.
TCCTGGTAGGGGAATGAAATCCATATGGACATCAATTGGCAGCTTGTGCATCCTGCTTCGTGCAGTCATGTGGCCGGTGCCATCAGACATCTGAGCATCTGGGCTGTGACAAAGCATAACTTCTGGATAAACTTCATCTTCTCAGGCAGCCATAGGCAGAGGGCTTTAAGGAGGGCTCAGGAACCTCTGAGCAACACTTGAAGACTCGAGATAAACTGAAAAACCTGAATTTATACGAATAAAGGCTTAGATGTTCCTTAAACAGCTCCCTTCACATGCCTGAACCCTATAAACAATGAGACTGGCATGGATATATGGTGCTCTAACTATATTTGGAAGATCATCTTGACACACTTATATTTAATCTGGCTTGCCAAACTTTTAAGAGCCGGATCTAACAATGTACATGCGTTACCCAGTCTATAAATACAAACTACATGTATTTTTAGCCACCGTCCCCCCTTTCCCTCCCCCATCAGATGTGCACACACTTGTCCTGACGTGACCACACATTGCTAACTCATTTCTACCTGCAAACAGAGGCATACACACTTGCAGATACACACATCTTCATCCAACCTTGGGATCAAACACACTTTCCTTCTCTTCCTAGCCTACCCTGAAACAGACAGCTGTTTTAGGTCATTCTCTGACCCACCAGCTACACTCTAGGTGGAACAGCTGTGGTCAGAAACTTGGCCAGGACACTCTGCCAAGGCAGTGTTAGCGGTGCCTGAGTGAGCAGCTAGTGAGTGTCGCTGTGGAATGTGGGTGGAGCCAGAGGAGAAGGAGCAGAGCTAATGCCACTTCAAGAAGAAGGTGGGAAGCTCAGCTCCTTTCCCAGGGAGCTGACCAAAGACAGCTGTGCACTGCTGATGCCCAGAAGATGAGAAGGCGGGGCTTAGTTTCAGAAGCAGCTGCTGCTGTGGTCTGGAGGGCACCGCCAGGTCACTCCCCAGAGTGTGAGCCTTGGTCCAATGCCTATGTGAAATGGTAGGAGGTGGCTGACTCTCCTAGCCCTTTGGGAAGGACTTGGGTCAAATGGCTTTGACCCAGTTGGTTGAAATGCTTTATGAGAACCACAGTGTGATCATACATGTGAGAGTACTCATTTCATAATGCAAGCATATGTTTACTCATGTACTTAGAGAATGCTGCCTCTGGGATAACTTTAAAGATCTCTGCCCAGTAGGAGAAGCTGAGAGCTAGCAGGGGTCAGCTAAACACCCCCAGATTCCCTCACTTACACCCTCGCCTGCCTGTGAAACTCATGCTCCGGTTATCATCAAGAAACCAGATGTCTCTTTTAGTCTAGATCCCGATTCACTCTGCACTCATCGTTGTCTTCTTGCTCCAGATGACTTACTTCAGGTCAAAGGAGGCCACTGGGGCCATGGGCTTCCAACCGTTCAGAAATATTCGATGTTTGGGAGCCACCAGATAAGGCTGCAGTAAGGTCCAGACTTCCTATTTAAACACCAACTACAGTTCCAAGACGTTAAGTCATGATCTTTAATGCAAAGGTCTGCCAAGATTATTTTAATGTCTCAATCAATTGTTGGTTTCCACCACTTTCAGATCCCCATCATAGCTTTTCACTGTCCTACTCCCCACTTCCTACCTGACTCGTACCCTTCTGCAGCTTGTCTGACGGTCACACAGGCCTCCATGAAGCTGCTCTGCACAGAAGAGTGTTCCCAAAGTCAGTTTTCATCCATTGCACTGATGTGACTGCAAAAACTTGTGGCTATGAAAAACCCAGGCTTAGCAAATAATGACAAACCAACTGTTGGGTGGACTCATTCATCCGTGGCACATATACCACAAATTTTGAGTCCCTTAGCACCGTTTTCCTCATCCAGTCCTGCTTTCTATCTCACTTGCTCCTTGTCTTTGATTTAGTCACCAGAATTAGCTGTTTTCTTGATTTCACTCCTTCTTGGCCATCTTCTCAGCAACAGCTGCCTTCTCAATTTGACTTCAGTCTCCACATCCACTGTGGATAAATTCATAAGCTGAATCCATCTGCCCCCAGCAGCTGGAAATCCTTTTCTCCCACTGTGCAATTCCCTCCTTGGACAGAAAAATAAGGCAACAAAGCCTGAAATGTACTGGAATTGAAAAAGTACTTCTGTTCTTCAGTGGCTGCTATCTGAATGAAAGAATTCATTCTAAAGTGTGAATGACTACTAGATCACCAGTCAAATTAATTAACTCTGAAAGATGTATTTCAGAAGGAGAGGACTATTTTTCTGATCTGTTCTAGAATTGGAAAACACTTTTTCCAGGTCCTCAATTTCTAAGGAATCTGCCTGACATATCTCTGGTCTTCTGACATCAATGGTTTTATTTCTTTGCTCCCCCCATAGGACACCTATCCTTCCAAGGACTGATACTATAACCCTCTGGATAACTATTACTCAGTCTCTTCCTGAGGATGAAACCTAATCCTAGGAGTGTGGTCTCCCCCACTAGCCTGCCCTCCTATATCCTTCACTTGTCAACGAATTAGTTTGTTGGGAAGTGTGATGAAATGATCTTATCTTCTCTCAAACACAGATGGCCTGGTTCCTACAGTCTGTGTTTTCTCATAGAGCAAGGTCATTGGCTCAAAATTACCAAAGTTCATAGGAAATATTTGCCATTGGACCCTTTTCCTTTCTGCATAAGCCTATAAATTAAGAATGTAAGGAAACATTGTTCACATTTCTGTGTTGGAGATCTGAGGTGCTTAGGAAAATCATCTTGGGTTTACACTGCATCGTGCTTGTGATCAGTCATCAAGTCATATCCGACTCTTTGTGACCCTATGGGCTGTAGCCCACCTGGCTCCTCAGTCCACAAGATTCTCCAGGCAAGAATACTGGAGTGGGTTGCCATTTCTTCCTGCAGGGAACCTTCCCAACCTAGGGATCAAATCCAAGTCTCCTAAGCAGGAGGATTCTTTACCACTGCATGACCAGGGAGGCCTAATAACATTTAACTGTCACCTTGACCCCATAAGATGATGATCACTTGCCCTCTTTTGTGGTTGAAGACCCTGCAGTTTAGATACATTAAATAATTCACCTGAAGTCATGTAGTTGGCACATAGCTGTTTTAAGGTTCTGATCAAAGTCTGTCTAATTCCAAATTTTGTATTCCTTCCACTCAACCAATCTGGCCAAGAATGACATGCTGTGATGAAAAAATCTTGATGTTTTTCTCCCCTCAAATTTGAAGGCTATCTCAGTGACTAATGGGGACTTTGTTCCTTATTCACAACATTCCTCGTGGATTATAAAGTAAGGACCCTTGAGACTGGGTGACCTCATTATGACCTCACCTCAGCCCTCAGCTTTTTCTTGCTGGTCACCAATACGTCAGACAAATGCGTCTTATCTGCCACAATCATTACTATGCCTACATTTCCCACAAATTGAAGATGTCACTTGCCCTTCTTTTTTGTTTCAAGGAACTAATATTTTAGCTGATAAGAGTCGAGCTTAAGAAAACTTGAAAGTAAACGTAGAGTTTGCTCCTGGCGCGTGGATGGAACATAAGCTTGGGATGTGCAGCTGGGAAAATGTGCTTGTCCCTGAACTACAGATTCCCGATTTGTGAATTTGGGAGGCTCAATAATGAGTACTGTGACGGCTGCGACTTAGTGGCAGCTGATATCATCTGCCAGCTTTGCATATATTCCTCTTCATTTTCTAAGGCAAACCACAGATGTTTTATCCCTTGTGATCACACCTGCAGACCTAAAACCAGTTTTTTGTTTTTTTTGTTTTTTTTTTTTAAGAAAAAAAAAAACAAAAAAACAACAGGAGAGCAGATGTTTTGAAATTGGAAGTTACATGATTGGATGGGGGAAAAAAAACAAAAACAAAAGTATTCCACTATTCCTTTATATATTCAAATGCCAGAAAGTAAGTTCTCTTATGATATGAAAGACCAGCAGTCTTGTCTTTTTCTGTTTCCCTTAATCCAGAGAGCAATTTTGACACTTTATTTACATAATAGATGATAGGTTTTATTCTAGCCCTGAGATTCAACTCATTTTTAATAAATAGTGACCCACTGGTATAAAATAAAAAAAGGCTTTTAAGTCATATGAGGGTACCACATTTGCTGATGCAAAAATGCTTTCATCTGATAGAAAAGTTAATTAAGCAATAAGAAATGATGTGACATGAATTATTATGTAATAACTCACACCTTTGGTGTGGCTAGGTGTAAACCAGAAGGCTAATGACCCCTTCAGCATTTAGGTGTGAATTATGCTATAATAACTCAAGCTTTGAGGTTTCCATTGAAGTGGGGTGGTGGGTCTTTGGGAGCAGGGGGAGAAAACCAAGGACAAAAATTGATCTCCAACAAGTGAGAGAGGATAACACAGGGTCATTTTTCTTTAGAATTACATATGCAGCCATTAAAGACATTAGTGACAAGAATTTGGGGGTGAAGTTCACTGGGATTCTTTCAGTCCTTCCTCAAAGCTTTGAGAAGACACCATAAACTTTTAACTTAGGGCTGGGTACACCGTACTGGGGAAAATGCTTTACCAGAAGTAAAGGCACTTGGACATTCCTCAAGTGGGATGGAGTCTTTCTGACACAAGGGGGAAAATAAGTGACCTCTTTACAACTTCTGTAATTTTATATTCTGCCCTCTGATTTAGGGGGAAAAACCATCCTAAGAATCAGCCCTCATGGGTCATGAGGAACATGGATCCAGTTACCCAAGTCTTCTGCATCAGAATAATACCCCTTGCTTCTCTATTGTTGTTGTTCAGTAGTTAAGCCGTGTCTGACTCTGCGACTCCTTGAACTGCAGCACGCTAGGCTTCCCCATCCTTCACTGTCTCCCGGAGTTTGCTCAAACTCATGTCTATTGAGTCAGTGATGCCATCCAACCATCTCATCCTCTTTTGCCCCCTTCTCTTGTCCTCAGTCTTTCCCAGCATTAGGGTCTTTTCCAATGAGTCAGCTCTTCGCATCAAGTGGCCAGAGTATTGGGGCCTCAGCATCAATCCTTCCAGTGAATATTCAGAGTTGATCTCTTTTAGGATTGACTGGTACCTTATCAAACTGAGGTTGGCTTTTGGTTCAGAAATAAGGCGCAGAAGCAGGCTTGATGCCCCACAGCTTGTTTGATCTAAAGAAATAAAAAGAAACAGTGCAAAAATCACAGCATAAAGATTTACATAGAATGAGTGCATTCAATAGCACATATGAAAAAGAAGGCACAAAATTAGGTCCCCAGAGAGATTCTCCTAACCTTTTTTTCCCCCTTTCATGGGTATATCAACTTAATGAATGATGGTATACCTAACAAGTCCCAATGTGTCCTTGTTAATCCCACAGCTGGATAGATTGAGAACCAATCAGATTTCTCAGTTAAAAATCCATTTTTATCAGAAAACATCTAGAAAGGAAGGAGAAGCATTTTTCCCCCTTTGAGTGTCGACATGTAGAGCTGATGGAGATTGACAAGAAGGTGTCCTGTCCAGCCCCACTCAACTCAAGCTGCACATAGAACAGCTTTCCTCCTTCCCTCTTGTTCGCCTCCTTCAACCTCCAGCCACAGCCTGCACAGAGATGAGCAGTTCAGCAAATCTGCGACTTCAGATCTTACAAGTTTGCTGGTAAAATTCCAAAATTCATAGTCAGACCATGCCTCCCTCCATACGACTAACATATGGTATTAACAAATTTTATCAACACTGTATAAAGGGAACAGCTTCAGAATGTGTTTCTGTTATTCTTACAGTTACTCTGTTGCCTTTCAGCATGGCACTGATATTGCCTCTTTGGTCCTGTTTGAAAGGCTGATTTTAACATTAATTTCTTCTCTTAAAAGGCTTCATTGTGAAATTCTTACTTTGTTTGCTGAGTTGCAATTTGGTCTCTTTGTTGAGCAAGTAGCAACCTTATACTTTCCTATTTATCTCATAAAGATTTATAATGTATTCTGTTAACAAACTCCATGGCGGCAGATTGATTTTGATGAACAAAGATGATCTAGAGTAGGGGTCAGCAAACTTTGTCTGTAAGAAGCCAAATAGCAAGCATTTTTGGCTTTGTAGAGCTTCTTGACTGTGGCTCAGATCATAAGCTTCTGATTGCAAAACTCAGGCTTAAGATGAAGAAAGTAGGGAAAACCATTAGGCCATTCAGGTATGACCTAAATCAAATCCCTTATGATTATACATTGGAGGTGAAGAATAGATTCAAGGAATTAGATCTGGTAGACAGAATGCCTGAAGAACTTTGGATGGAGATTCATAACATTGTACAGGAGGCAGTGGACAAAACCATCCCAAAGAAAAAGAAATGCAAGAAGGCAAAGTGATTGTCCAAAGAGGCTTTACAAATATCCAAGGAAAGAAGAGAAGAGAAAAGGAGGGATATACACAACTAAATGCAGTGTTCCAAAGAAGAGCAAGGAGAGATAAGAAGGCCTTCTTAAATGAACAATGTGAAGAAATAAAGGAAAACAATAGAATGGGAAAGACTAGAGATCTATTCAAGAAAATTGGAGCTATCAAAGGAATATTTCATGCAAAGATGAGCACAATAAAGGATAGAAACAGTAAGGACTTAACAGAAGGAGAAGATATTAAGAAGAGGTGGCAAGAAAATACAGAAGGACCATACAAAAAATGTCTTAAACAGGATAACGATAATGGTGTGGTCAGTCACCTAGAACCAGACATCCTAGAGTGTGAAGTCAAGGAAGCATTACTATGAACAAAGCAGGTGATGGAATTCCAGCTGAGCTATTTAAAATCTTAAAAGATGATGCTGTCAGAATGCTGCATTTAATGTGTCGGCAAATTTGAGAAACTCAGCAGCAGTCGCAGGACTGGAAAAGGTCAGTTTTCATTTCAATCCCAAAGAAGAGCAATGCCAAAGAATGTTCAAACTACCTTACAATTGCTCTCATTTCACAAGCTAACAAGATAATACTCAAAATCCTTAAAGTCAGGCTTCAATGATAGGTGAATTGGGAACTTCCAGATGTACAAGCTGGGTTTAGGAAAGGCAGAGGAACCAGAGATCAAGTTTCCAACATCCACTGAATCATAAAGAAAGCAAGGAAGTTCCAGAAAAACATCTACTACTGCTTCACTGAAGATATAAATTTTTTGACTGTGTGGACCACAACAAACTGTGGAAAATTCTTAAAGAGATGGGAGTACCAGAACATCTTACTTGTCTCTTGTGAAACCTGTATGCAAGACAAGAAGTAACACAACTGGACATAAAACAAATGACTGCTTCAAAATCGGGAAAGGAGTATGATAAGGCTGCATATTGTCACCCTGCTTATTTAATTTCTATGCAGCATACATCATGGAAATGCCAGGCTGGATGAATCACAAGCTGGAATCAAGATTGCTAGGAGAAATATCAACAACTTCAGATATGCAGCTGATACCACTGTCATGGCAGAAAGTGAAGAGGAACTAAAGAGTTTCTTGCTGAAGGTGAAAAAGGAGAGTGAAAAAGCTGGCTTGAAACTTAACATTCAAAAGTTTAAGTTCATGACATCTGGTCCCATCACTTCATGGCAAATAGAGGGGAAAATGTAGAAACAGTGACAGATTTTATGTTCCTGGGCTTCAAAATCCCTGCAGACAGTGACTGCAGCAATGAAAGTAAAAGACGCTTGCTCCTCGGAAGGAAAGCTATGACAAATCTAGACAGTGTATTAAAAAGCAGAGACTTCACTCTGCTGACAAAGGTATGCATGGTCCAAGATAGGGTTTTCCCAGTGGTCATGTATGTATGTGAGAGTTGGACCATAAAAAAGACTGAACACTGAAGAATTGATACTTTTGAATTTTGGTGTTGGAGAAGACTCTTGAGAGTTCCCTGGACTGCAAGGAGATCCAACCAGTCCATCCTAAAGGAAATCAGTCCTGAATACTCATTTGGAATGACTGATGCTGAAGTTGAATCTCCAATACCTTGACCAACTGATGCTAAGAGTCGACACATTGGAAAAGACTCTGATGCTGGGAAAGACTGAAGGCAAAAGGTGAAGGGAGTGGCAGAGGATAACATGATTAGATCATGTCACCGACTCAATGGATATGAATCTGAGCAAACTCACGGAGGTAGTGAAGGACAGAGGAGCCTGGCATGCTACAGTCCATGGGGTTGCAAAGAGTGGGACATGACTTGGCAACTGTACAATAAGAACAATCCTTTTATAGGTCCTCAGCTCTCCCATCATGGTGTAAAACTAGCCAAACAATCCATATAAGAGTGTGCCAATAAAAACTTACTAACAAAAATTGATAGTAGGCTCATCCAGACAAGCAGGCCATGTTTGCCAACCCATGGTTTAGAGAGGCCAAGGAAAGTGGACTTATTCTCTTCCCTCACTTTGAATAACAGTTTCTCAAGAGATGAGAAGGGATTATGAAGGCTGGAATGTTAGCACAAAAGTACAGTGGCATATTGAAAAGGTAAAAAATCTGGAGTCAGATAGATGAGTGAGTGCATTTTGGTCCAGCTACTTTCTCCTGTGTGACTTTGGGAAAGTCACCAAACTTCTCTGAGCTGTACTTTCTTCTTCCTTAAAAGAGCAGTCATAATATCTAGGGCAAAATTATTAGCTTTGCATATACCATTGTCCTCCCTTTCTTCCTGGGCTCGCAGCTAGACTACATCCACCAGCATCTCTTATAAGCAGGCACTTTCTTATGACTAAGTTCTCATCAATAGAATGCACAGAGACGTGTGCTTGTTCTAGTCTAGTCCAGCTCCATCCACATTCTGCATTCCGCTGGCTTACAACCTGGACGTGGTGGAGTGTAGCCTTCAGTATGTATAGAAGAACAAATCAAATGCAGGATATGGAGAAAGAAGAGGGAAGGAACCTGGTCCCTGAAGGGCTATTTTCAGTGATGCCTAATGAGCTGAAATGCTTTTTGTGAGTAAAAAATAAACATTGCTCTTGAATGTGTTCACTTAAGTGTTCTCTCACTTCACAAGCCTAAAGTAAAAATACATCTAATTTGCATGATTATTATAAAGATATAAGATAATTCATATAATGTGCTTGGTATTTAGTTGGTATTTGGGAAGGGATAATGTTTTTCTGTTTTGTTACTCCAGTGGCAAGTGGAAAAGTTAGTTAAGAGGTAGGTTCAGTTTTTGGCAGGAGGTAATCTCACATGCTAGTAGAGGAATGATCAAAATTCTCCAAGCCAGGCTCCAGCAATACATGAACTGCGAACTTCCAGATGTTCAAGCTGGTTTTAGAAAAGGCAGAGGAACCAAAAATCAAATTGCCAACATCCAATGGATCATTGAAAAAGCAGGAGAGCGCCAGAAAAACATCTATTTCTGCTTTATTGACTATGCCAAAGCCTTTGACTGTGTGGGTCACAATAAACTGGAAAATTCTGAAAGAGATGGGAATACCAGACCACCTGACCTGCCTCTTGAGAAATCTGTATGCAGGTCAGGAAGCAACAGTTAGAACTGGACGTGGAACAACAGACTGGTTCCAAACAGGAAAAGGAGTATGTCAATGCCGTATATTGTCACCCTGCTTATTTAACTTATATGCAGAGTACATCATGAGAAACGCTGGGCTGGATGAAGCACAAGCTGGAATCAAGATTGCCGGGAGAAATATCAATAACCTCAGATATGCAGATGAAACCACCCTTATGGCAGAAAATGAAGAGGAACTAAAGCACCTCTTGATGAAAGTGAAAGGGGAGAGTGAAAAAGTTGGCTTAAAGCTTAACATTCAGAAAACTAAGGTCATGGCATCTGGTCCCATCACTTCATGGCAACTAGATGGGGAAACAGTGGAAACAGTGGCTGACTTTAATTTTTTGGGCTCCAAAATCACTGTAGATGGTGATTGCAGCCATGAAATTAAAAAATGCTTACTCCTTGGAAGGAAAGTTATGACCAAACTAGACAGTGTGTTAAAAAGCAAAGACATTACTTTGTCAGCAAAGGTCCATCTAGTGAAGGCTATGGTTTTTCCAGTAGTCGTGTATGGATGTAACAGTTGGATTATAAAGAAAGCTGAGCACTGAAGAATTGATGCTTTTGAACTGTGGTGTTGCAGAAGATTCTTGAGAATCCCTTGGACTGCAAGGAGATCTAACCAGTCCATCCTAAAGGAGATCATTCCTGGGTGTTCATTGGAAGGACTGATGCTGAAGCTGAAACTCCAATACTTTGGCCACCTGATGCGAAGAGCTGACTCATTTGAAAAGACCCTGATGCCTGGGAAAGATTGAGGGTGGGAGGAGAAGGGGATGACAGAAGATGAGATGGTTGGATGGCATCACCAACTCAATGGACATGAGTTTGTGTAAACTCTGGGAGTTGGTGATAGACAGGGAGGCATGGTGTTCTGCGGTTCATGGGATCACAAAGAGTTGGACACGACTGAGTAACTGAACTGATCTGATAATTTTGCAGGAGGTCTCCTGTCCTCCAGCCTGGGATTCAATCTACTCTACATTAATTGGAGCATGTTTGGGGAGGCATGGGAATGTGCAGGGTGGGCAAAATTGGGTTAGAATACCAGCCATTAGCTAGGAGGTCAGGGAGAGAGAACTAGAAGAGGTTCGCACTGAGATTACTGCATAGACACATGTACAGGCGTGTGTGTGTGTACAAATGCACATACATGTTGGAACAGGACTATGGCCTTGTTTTTTGTGTGTAGATGAGCTCTTGGTTATTTTTTGGAAAATACTTTTTATACCTCTTCAATTTTTACTTCTGAAAAATCTTTCAGCAAAGAATTTCTTTGAGATATATTTTATTTGAGGAGGAAAGTGTGTTATGGAACATAACAATCTTTATGAAAGATTGTTCTTACATAGATAATACATTGAAATTAGATTTATAAAATTAAAAAATAGAAATGAGATTATAAATGTACTATCCAAAGTAAACCTAGAGTAGCAAGTTGTTGTATATTACCCTAGTCATATGTGTAAAATGGTCATAGGGTGTGTGTGAATGTGTGTGTGTGTGTATGTAATTATACATATATAATTATACACACACGACCACTTTAAATATATATATGTACACATACATATGTATATATACAATTTTGTTTCCTGTCTTAAATGTAGGCATTTCCCAGTTATTACATATTCTTCTAAGACATTTTCTCAGTGATTGTATGAAGAATATAATTTATGGAAACATCCTTCTGAAATTTTCTAATTTTTTCTATAAATAGATTATTATATATAAATGTATATTATGCAAATAATATAACCCAATAGCTAGCTATCTTGTATTCATTCTTTTTCTTATCATAAGAATAATACTTGCAGAATACAAAATATTCTGATTATATCACTTTCCAGCTTAAAACCCTTTAAAGGCCACTTCTTATTCTTGTGAAAAAAATTGGCATCATTGGCATAACCACCAAGACTCTTCCCAATCAGGTTCTTGCTGACCTTTTCAGCCACCTCCATTGTTTCCCTGGACCCTTCACCTAAATCCATTTACTCTGATTGCAATTATCAAAATATGCTGTAATCTCCCCACAAAGCCTCATTTAGGTTTTCTGTCTGAAAGACTTCCTATTCCATCCAGCCATACATTTTTAATTATAGCGCATTCTTTTCTCTTGTTTTAAACTTTCTATTAACTTATTTTTCTCCAATATTATTGAGATAAAATTGTCATATAACATTTATAAGGTCAGGATGTATAACACAATGACTTGATATATGTATTGTAAAGTGATCAATGAAGTAAGATTTAAATTCATTATCTCATATACTTAAGAATTTTCTTGTGTTAACTTTTAAGATATTGTACTATCAGCCTCTCAAATATACAATACGGTATTGTTAACTTTTGGTGATCAGTCACTAAGTAGTGTCCAAATCTTTGTGACCTCATGGACTGTAACATGTCAGGCTCCTCTGTCTTACACTGTCTCCTGAGGATTGCTCAAATTCAGGTCCATTGAGGCAGTGATGCTATCTAATGAGACATCTCATTCTCTGCTAGCCCTTTCTCCTCTTACCTTCAATCTTTTCCAGCATTAGGGTCTTTTCCAATTCAGCTCTTTGCATCAGGTGGCCAAAGTATTGGAACTTCAACTTTAGCATCAGTCTTTCCAATGAATATCCAGGGTTGATTTCATTTAGGACTGACTGGTTTGATCTTTTTGCTGTTCAAGGGCCTCTCAAGAGTCTTATCCAGCACCACAATTGGAAAGCATCAAATCTTAGGTGCTCTGCCTCTGTTATGGTCCAACTCTCACTTCTGTACATGACTACTGGTAAAACCATAGCTATGACTGTGTGAAACATTGTTGGTAAAGTGATATCTCTACTTTTTAACATACTGTCTAGATTTGTCATAGCTTTCTTTCCAAGTGAGTGAGTAAAAGTTGCTGAGTCGTGTCTAACTCTTTGTGACCTATGGACTATACAGTCCATGGAATTCTCTAGGCCAGAATACTAGAGTAGCTGTTCCCTTCTCCAAGTGATCTTTTCAACCCAGGGATCAAACCCAGGTCTCCTGCATTGCAGGCAGATTCTTTACCAACTGAGCCACAAGGGAAGCCCATTCCTTCCAAAGAGCAAGTGTTTTTTAATTTCATGGCTGCGGTCACCATCCGCAGTGATTTTGGAGCCCAAAATCTGTAGGTGCTTCCAATTTTTCCCCTTCTATTTGCCATTAAGTGATAGACTGGATGCCATGAACTTAGTTTTTTGAATGTTGATTTTCAAGCCAGCTTTTTCACTCTCCTCTTTAACCCTCATCAAGAAACTCTTTAGTTCCTCTTCACTTTCTGCCATGAGAGTGGTATCATCTGCATTATCTGAGGTTGTTGATATTTCTCCTGGCAATCTTAATTCTGGCTTATGATTCATCCAGCTTGGCATTTTGCATGACATACTCTGCTTAGCAGTTAAATAAGCAGGTTGACAATATACAGCCTTATTGTACTCCTTTCCCAATTTTGAACCAATCCATTGTTCCATATCCAGTTCTAATTGTTGCTTCTTAATCTGCACACAGATTTCTTAGGAATTAGGTGGTATGGTACTCCCATCTCTTTAAGAATTTTTCACAATTTGTTGTGATCCACACAGTCAAAGGTTTTAGCATAGTCAATGAAGCAGAAGTAGATGATTTTTCTGCAGTTCTATTGCTGTTTTTCTGCTATTTCTATTCTATTTTTCTGCTGTCTCCATGATCCAACGAATGTTGGCAATTTGATCTCTGGTTGTTCTGCCTTCTCTAAACCCAGTTTGTACATCTGGAAGTCCTCAGTTCACATACATCTGAATACTGCTGAAGACTATCTTGAAGAATTTTGAGCATTGTCTTGTTGGCATGTGAAATGAAACTGTATGATAATTTGAACATTCTTTGGCATTGTCCTTCTGTGGGATTGGAATGAAACCTGACCTTTGACAGTCCTGTGGCTACTGCTGAGTATTCCAAATTTGTTGACATATTGAATGCAGCACTTTAGCCACATCATTTTTTAAGAATTTAAACAATTCAGCTGGAATTCTGTCACCTCCCCTCACACTGTTCATAGTTATGCTTCCTAAGGCGCTCTTGACTTTACACTCCAGTATATTTGGCTCTAGGTGAATGACCACACTATTGTGGTTATGTGGGTCTAAGACATTTTTAATATGTTTGCTACTGTATGCAAGCTACCTCTTATTAATCTCATCTGCTTGTTAGATCCTTAACATTTCTGTCCTTTATCATGCCCATTGTTGCATGAAGTGTTCCCTTGATATCTCCAATTTTCTTGAAGAGACCTCTAGTCTTTCCTATTCTATTGCTTTCCTTTATTTCATTGCACTGTTCATTTAATAAAGCCTTCCTATATCTCTTTGTTGTTCTGTGGAAATGTGCATTCAGTTGGATATATCCTTCCTTTCCTATCATGCCTTTCGCTTCTCTTCTTTCCTTGGCCATTTGTAAAGCCTCCTCAATCACTTTGCCTTCTTGCATTTTTTTCTTCTTCAGGATGGTTTTCGCCACTGCCTCCTATACAATGTACAAACCTCTGTCCATAGTTCTTCAGGCACTCTGTCTACCAGATCTAATCCCTTGAATTTATTTGTCACCTCCACTGTATAATCATAAGGAATTTGATTTAGTTCATAACTGAATGGCCTAGTGATTTTCCCTACTTCTTCACTTTAAGCCTGAATTTTGCAATCAGGAACTCATGATCTGAGCCACATTTAGCTCGTGGTCTCATTTTTGCTGATGATATAGAGCTTCTCCATTTTGGCTACAAAGAACATAATCAATTTGATTTTGGTATTGACCATGTAGTGATGTCCATGTGTATTGCTGGGCATGTGTAACCTAAATCAGATCCCTTAAGATTATACAGTAGAAGTGACAAATAGATTCAAGGGATTAGATCTGATAGAATGCCTGAAAAACTATGGATGGAGGTTTGTGACATTGTGCAGGAGGCAGGGATCAAGACCATCCCCAAGAAAAAGAAATGCAAAAAGGTGAAATGCTTGTCTGAGGACGCCTTACAAATAGCTGAGAAAAAAAAAAAAAGAGAAGCAAAAGGCAAAGGACAAAAGGAAAGATATACCCATCTGAATGCGGAGTTCCAAAGAACAAGGAGAGATAAGAAAGCCTTCTTCAGTGATCAATGCAAAGAAATAGAGGAAAACAATAGAATGGGAAAGACTAGAGATCTCTTCAAGAAAATTAGAGATACCAAGGGAATATTTTATGAAAAGATGGGCACAATAAAGGACAGAAATTCTTTGGACCTAGTAGAAGCAGACGATATTAAGAGGAGGTGGCAACAATACACAGAAGAACTATACAAAAAAGGTTTTCATGACCCAGATAACCACAATGATGTGATCACTCACCTAGAGTCAGACATCCTGGAATGTGAAGTCAAGTGGGCCTTAGGAAGCATCACTAAGAACAAAACTAGCAGAGGTAATGGAATACCAGTTGAGCTATTTCAAATCCTAAAAGATAATGCTGTGAAAGTGCTGCACATAATTTGCCAGCAAATTTGGAAAACTCAGCAGTGGCCTCAAGACTGGAAAAGGTCAGTTTTCATTCCAATCCCAAAGAAAGGAAATGCCAGACAGTGTTCAGACTACTGCACAAATGCACTCATCTCACACACTAGCAAAGTAATGCTCAAAATTCTGCAAGTCAGGCTTTAACAGTATGTGAACCGAGAAATTCCAGATGTTCAAACTTGATTTAGAAAGGACAGAGGAACCAGAGATCAAATTGCCCACATCTGTTGGATCATTGAAACAGCAAGAGAGTTACAGAAAAACATCAACCTATGCTTTACTAACTACACCAAAGTCTTTGTGTGGATCACAACAAACTGTGGAAACTTCTTAAAGAGATGGATATACCAGACCACCTTACCCGTCTCCTGAGAAATCTGTATGCCGGTTAAGAAGCAACAGTTAGAATCAGACATGGAACAATAGACTGGTTCCAATTTGGGAAAGGAGTACATCAAGGCTGTATATTGTCACCCTGCTTATTTAACTTATATGCAGAGTACATCATGCGAAATGCCAGGCTGGATAAAGCACAAGCTGGAATCAAGATTGTCAGGAGAAATACCAATAACCTCAGATACGCAGATGACACCACCCTTGTGGCAGAAAGTGAAGAACTAAAGAACCTCTTGATGAAAGTGAAACAGGAGAGTGAAAAAACTGGCTTAAGACTCAACATTCCAAAAACTGAGATCATGGCATCTGGTCCCATCACTTCATGGCAAATAGGTGGGGAAATAACGGGAACAGTGAGAGATGTTATTTTTGGGGGCTCCAAAATCACTGCAGATTTTGACTGCAGCCATAAAATCAAAGCTTTTTCTCCTTGGGAGAAAACCTGTGACAAAACTAGACAGCATATTAAAAAGTAGAGACATTACTTTGCTGATAAATGTTCGTCTAGTTAAAGCCATGGTTTTTCTAGTAGTCATGTGTGGATGTGAGAGTTGGACTATAAACAAAGCTGAGCACTGAAGTGTTGATGCTTTTGAACTGTGGTGTTGGAGAAGACTCTTGAGAGTCCCTTGGACTGCAAGGAGATCCAACCAGTCAACCCTAATGTAAATCAGTCCTAAATATTCATTGGAAGAACTGATGCTGAAATTGAAACTCCAATACTTTGGCCATCTAATGCAAAGAACTGACTCATTTGAAAAGACCCTGATGCTGGGCAAGATCGAAGGCAGGAGTAGAAGGGGATGACAGAGGATGACAAGGTTGGATGGCATCACCGACTCAGTGGACATGAGTTTGAGCATGTGCTAGGAGTTGGTGACGTACAGGGAAGCCTGGTGTGCTGCAGTCCGTGGGGTCGCAGAGCATCAGACATGACTGAGAGACCGAACTGAACTGATGTGTAGCATTGTCTCTTATGTTGTTGAAAAAGAGTGTTTGCTATGACCAGTATGTTCTCTTGACAAAACTCTGTTAGCCTTTGCCCTGCTTCATTTTGTCCTCCAAGGCCAAACTTGCCTGTTATTCAAGGAATCTCCTGACGTCCTACTTTTGCATTCCAATCCCCTATGATGAAAAGGACATCTTTTTTTTTCGGTGTTAATTCTAGAAAATTGTAGGTCTTCATGCTGAGTTGCTTCAGTCATGTTCTACTCTTTGTGACCCCATGTACTGTAGCCCACCAGACTCCTCCATCCATGGGATTCTCTAGACAAGAATACTGGTGGGCGTTGTCATGTCCTCCTCCAGGGGATTTTCCCACCCCAGGGATCAAACCCACATCTGTTTAGTCTCCCACACTGGCAGGTGGGTGTTTTATCACTAGCTCCACCTGGGAAGCCCAAAAATCAGAAGAGAGTTGGCTTTATACTTGCAGGAAGCCTAAGAATACGAGAGTGGGTAGACTATCCCTTCTCCTGGGGATCTTCCAATCCCGGGAATCAAACTGGGGTCTCCTGCATAGCAAATATCCTTTACCAGCTGAGCTACCAGGAAAGCCCATAGAGCCAGTTAAATTTAGCTTCTTCAGTTTCAGTGGTTGGGGCACAGGCTTGGATTAACTGTGATGTTGAATGGTTTGCCTTGGAAATTAACTGAGATCGATCTGTCAGTTTTGAGGTTGCACCTGAGTGCTGTATTTTGGAATCTTGTTGAGCATGAGGGCTACTTCATTTTTTCTAGGGGATTCTTGCCCACAGTAGTAGATTTAATGGTCAACTGAATTAAATCTTAACCATGCTCATCCATTTTATTTCACTGATTCTTAAGATGTCATTATGTTGTTGCTTACTATGGTCTCTATGCTATACGTTACATCCCTAGAATTTATTTTATAAAACAATACAGTACTGCCATAAAACAGACTGATGGACTAATGGAAGATAATCAAGAACCCAGAAAGAAACCCATGTGTATGTGATTAACTTGTATTTGACAAGGGAGCCAAGAATACTCAAGGGAAGAGATACTCTTTTTAATAATGCTGGGAAAATTGGCTATTCACATGCAAAAGAATGAGATATACCTCTTATGTCAATTAAAACATTAATTTGAAGTAGATTAAAAGTTGAATGTAAGATGTGAAAGCAAAACCTCTAGAAGAATACATAGGGAAGAAGCTTGACTGGATACTGGCAATGGTTTTTTTGATTATAACACCTAAAGACTAAGCAACAAAATTTTTTAAAAAGTGGGACTACATCAAACTAAATAAACTTCTGCATAGTAAAAGAAATAATTGACAAAATAAGAAGCCAGCCTATGGAATGGGAGAAAATATTTACAAATCACAAATCTGGAAAGTGGTCAGTATCCAAAATATCAGAAACTCATGCAAGTCAGTAGCAAAGAAATCCCCCCAAATCAATTGAAAAATGGGTAGATGATTTGAGTAGACTTTCGTACAAAGAAGATACTCAAACAGCCAACAGGTATCTGAAAAAGTGTTCAACGTCACTGATCAATTCAAAAATGCACATCAAAATCGGAATGAGACATTGCCTCAGAACTGGTAGAATGGCCTTCATCAAGAAGACAGGAGGTAAAGCATGTTGGTAAGGCTGCTGAGAAAAGGGAACGCTTGTGCAGTATTGATGGGGATGCAAATTGGTATAGCTACAATGTAAAAGAATCTGCCTGCAATACAGGAGACCCCAGTTCGATTCCTGGGTCAGGTATATCCCCTGAGAAGGAATAGGCTATCCACTCCAGTATTCTTGGGTTTCCTTTGTGGCTCAGCTGGTAAAGAATCTACCTGCAATGCAGGAGACCTGGATTTGATCCCTGGGTTGGGAAGATCCCCTGGAGAATGGAAAGGCTACCCGTTCTTGTATTCTGGCCTGGAGAATTCCACGGACTGTATAGTCCATGGGGTTGCAAAGTCGGACACGACTGAGCGACTTGCACTTTCACAATGTAAAACAATATGAAGTTTCCTCAAAAATTAAAAATAGAAATACTATATGATCCTGCAATTTTGCTTCTGGGTGTATATCTGAAGGAAATGAGATCACTATCTTAGAGAGAGATCTGTACCTCCTTGTTCACGTAAACGTTATTTACAATAGCCAAGGCTTGGAAACGACCTAAATGTCCACTGATGGATGAACAGATAAAACAAATACAGTATAAATATATGATTGATACTAGTCAGTCTCAGAAAGAAGAAAATATTGCCATTTGCAACACCATAGATGGATCTTGAGGGTATTGTGCTAAGTGAAATAAGTCAGAGAAAAATACAAATGATATATTATCTCACTTAAATGTGAAATCTATAAAGCCAAACTCATAGAAATAAAGCCTAAGGTATGTGGTTGAGAGGAAGGAGTAGGGGGTGGGAGAATGTGGTGAAGGTGGTTAAGAGGTACAGACCTAGTTATAGCCCTTTCTTTGTCCTTTTTGCTCAAATGTCTTCGCCTCATGAAGCCTTTCTTGATTCTAAGCTAAAATATTTTGTTTAGCACTGTATAGCTTTCATTTCTAGCATGGATCACAAATTTCATAGGAATGTATAAGATTATTGGAAGTCCTACCCAACTAGACTATAAATACCTTAAAATGGGTATCTGTATATTTTTTGCCATCATTAAATCTTTTAACAGCTCCCAGCATCTTGAACAAATACTGGGCATGGGGAGTCTGAAACTCTACCTAACCCTTTATAAAAATAAATTCAAAATTAATTAAAAAATAACAGGAGAAATCATGGATAACTTGTAAAACAATCTTTGATTGGAGAAGCCCTCCAAATAATTATATTTTGCTATCTAAAACCAAGATTTCTAATATGACAAAGTCATCTACCATAGTGCAGGAACAAAGAAACATTTTACAATATGCATTATATATGATACTAATTTCCTCAGTACAGAAAAAAAAATCAATAAAAGCAATCCAAGAGAAAATTAGTAACATGAACAAACTATTCATAGAAAAAATTTAATAAATGTAATATATTCAATGTAACTTTAAAGAACTGAAAAAACAACTGAGATCAATTACCACTGATCAGATTAACAGTAACAAATTATATTGATGATTTCTTCATAGACAAAAAAAAGGATTTTTTTTTTCCTTTTAAAGAATTGAAGTATAGTCGATTTACAATGTTGTGTCAATTGCTGCTGTATAGTGAAGTGACTCTCATGTCACACATATATATATTCTTTTTTTATGTATTCTTTTACATCATGGTTTATCATCAGTTCTGTTCAGTCGCTCAGTTGTGTCTGACTCTTTGAGACCCTGTGGACTGCAGCACACCAGGCTTCCCTGTCCATCACCAACTCCTGGAGCTTACTCAAACTCATGTCCATCGTGTCAGTGATGCCATCTAACCATCTCGTCCTCTGTCATCCCTTTCTCCTTCTGCCTTCAGTCTTTCCCAGCATCAGGGTCTTTTCCAATGAGTCAGTTCTTCGCATCAGGTGGCCAAATTACTGGAGTTTCTGCTTCAGCATCGGTCCTTCCAATGAATATTCAGGACTGATTTCCATTAGGATGTACTGGTTGGATGTCCTTGCAGTCCAAGGGACTCTCAAGAGTCTTCTCCAACACCACAGTTCGAACGCATCAATACTTCAGTGCTCAGCTTTGTTTATAGTCCAACTCTCACATTCATACATGACTACTGGAAAAACCATAGCTTTGACTAGACAGACCTTTGTCAGCAAAGGTCTGTCTCTGCTTTTTAATATGCTGTCTAGTTTTGTCATAGCTTTTCTTCCAAGGAGCAAGCATCTTTTAATTTCATGGCTGCAGTCTTATTTTTTATTTTGGTTTATCTTAGGAGATTGGACATAGTTCCCTGTGCTATGCAGTAGGATCTTGTTGTTTATCCAGGATTTTCATATACTGGTGGTAGAAATTAGCATAAATCTTCTGTGATGCTATTGGGCAATATCTATGGAGATTTTTTTTTTTTTTTTTTTTTAATTTTTTTATTAGTTGGAGGCTAATTTCTTCACAACATTTCACTGGGTTTTGTCATACATTGATATGAATCAGCCATAGATTTACACTTATTCCCCATCCCGATCCCCCCTCCCACCTCCCTCTCCACCCGATTCCTCTGGGTCTTCCCAGTGCACCAGGCCCGAGCACTTGTCTCATGCATCCCACCTGGGCTGGTGATCTGTTTCACCATAGATAGTATACATGCTGTTCTTTCGAAACATCCCACCCTCACCTTCTCCCACAGAGTTCAAAAGTCTGTTCTGTATTTCTGTGTCTCTTTTTCTGTTTTGCATATAGGGTTATCGTTACCATCTTTCTAAATTCCATATATATGTGTTAGTATGCTGTAATGTTCTTTATCTTTCTGGCTTACTTCACTCTGTATAAGGGGCTCCAGTTTCATCCATCTCATTAGGACTGGTTCAAATGAATTCTTTTTGACGGCTGAGTAAATTCCATGGTGTATATGTACCACAGCTTCCTTATCCATTCATCTGCTGATGGGCATCTAGGTTGCTTCCATGTCCTGGCTATTATAAACAGTGCTGCGATGAACATTGGGGTGCACGTGTCTCTTTCAGATCTGGTTTCCTCAGTGTGTATGCCCAGAAGTGGGATTGCTGGGTCATATGGCAGTTCTATTTCCAGTTTTTTAAGAAATCTCCACACTGTTCTCCATAGTGGCTGTACTAGTTTGCATTCCCACCAACAGTGTAAGAGGGTTCCCTTTTCTCCACACCCTCTCCAGCATTTATTGCTTGTAGACTTTTGGATAGCAGCCATCCTGACTGGTGTGTAATGGTACCTCATTGTGGTTTTGATTTGCATTTCTCTGATAATGAGTGATGTTGAGCATCTTTTCATGTGTTTGTTAGCCATCTGTATGTCTTCTTTGGAGAAATGTCTGTTTAGTTCTTTGGCCCATTTTTTGATTGGGTCATTTATTTTTCTGGAATTGAGCGCAGGAGTTGCTTGTATATTTTGAGATTAATCCTTTGTCTGTTTCTTATTTGCTATTATTTTCTCCCAATCTGAGGGCTGTCTTTTCACCTTGCTTATAGTTTCCTTTGTAGTGCAAAAGCTTTTAAGTTTCATTAGGTCCCATTTGTTTAGTTTTGCTTTTATTTCCAATATTCTGGGAGGTGGGTCATAGAGGATCTTGCTGTGATTTATGTCGGAGAGTGTTTTGCCTATGTTCTCCTCTAGGAGTTTTATAGTTTCTGGTCTTACATTTAGATCTTTAATCCATTTTGAGTTTATTTTTGTGTATGGTGTTAGAAAGTGTTCTAGTTTCATTCTTTTACAAGTGGTTGACCAGTTTTCCCAGCACCACTTGTTAAAGAGGTTGTCTTTTTTCCATTGTATATCCTTGCCTCCTTTGTCAAAGATAAGGTGTCCATAGGTTCGTGGATTTATCTCTGGGCTTTCTATTCTGTTCCATTGATCTATATTTCTGTCTTTGTGCCAGTACCACACTGTCTTGATGACTGTGGCTTTGTAGTAGAGTCTGAAGTCAGGCAGGTTGATTCCTCCAGTTCCATTCTTCTTTCTCAAGATTACTTTGGCTATTCGAGGTTTTTTGTATTTCCATACAAATTGTGAAATTATTTGTTCTAGTTCTGTGAAAAATACCGTTGGTAGCTTGATAGGGATTGCATTGAATCTATAGATTGCTTTGGGTAGAATAGCCATTTTGACAATATTGATTCTTCCAATCCATGAACACGGTATGTTTCTCCATCTGTTTGTGTCCTCTTTGATTTCTTTCATCAGTGTTTTATAGTTTTCTATGTATAGGTCTTTTGTTTCTTTAGGTAGATATACTCCTAAGTATTTTATTCTTTTTGTTGCAATGGTGAATGGTATTGTTTCCTTAATTTCTCTTTCTGTTTTTTCATTGTTAGTATATAGGAATGCAAGGGATTTCTGTGTGTTAATTTTATATCCTGCAACTTTACTATATTCATTGATTAGCTCTAGTAATTTTCTGGTAGAGTCTTTAGGGTTTTCTATAGAGTCATGTCATCTGCAAACAGTGAGAGTTTCACTTCTTCTTTTCCTATCTGGATTCCTTTTACTTCTTTTTCTGCTCTGATTGCTGTGGCCAAAACTTCCAACACTATGTTGAACAGCAGTGGTGAGAGTGGGCACCCTTGTCTTGTTCCTGATTTCAGGGGAAATGCTTTCAATTTTTCACCATTGAGGGTGATGCTTGCTGTGGGTCTGTCATATATAGCTTTTATTATGTTGAGGTATGTTCCTTCTATTCCTGCTTTTTGGAGAGTTTTAATCATAAATGAGTGTTGAATTTTGTCAAAGGCTTTCTCTGCATCTATTGAGATAATCATATGGTTTTTATCTTTCAATTGTTAATGTGGTGTATTACATTGATTGATTTGTGGATATTAAAGAATCCTTGCATTCCTGGGATAAAGCCCACTTGGTCATGGTGTATGATTTTTTTAATATGTTGTTGGATTCTGTTTGCTAGA